>NC_084803.1:15011427-15317427 GCF_963583255.1 Pyrus communis | reverse complement strand
GAAAGCATGGCGAGTGCAAAGACCATGCCACTCTCTCTAAACCCCCAATCCACCTTCCTCCTCGCCAAACCCCTCTCTCTCCCCACCACACCTCGCAAGCTATCGGCGCCTGCTACCCTAAAGTTCCCGCGAAAGCTCCATGGCCTCTTTCCCTCTTTCACCTCCTCCTACTCCGCCCAAACCGACCATTTTGACGAGGACCATGTAATAGGCGACTGCGTCGTGTTCGAAGAAGGCGTGTTCGACGACCCCTACCTCCAAAACGATACCAAAACCGACCGTATCAGACCCGAGAAAGCGAAACCCAGAAGAGATGGTTCCGAAATCGGGTCGGAGAATTTGGTTCCGGACCAGTGGCGGGAGGTGCAGGCGGAGATTAACATAACGAAGAAAGAGCGGCGGAAGATTGCGCAGGAGTTGCAGTTCGGGACGAGGGTGGAGAAGCAGAAGAAGGGGCTGGAGCCGATTAGGGATTTGAATTTGGAGGAGTACTTGGCGTATAGGGAGGCGAAATTAAACCAATTGAAGCCACTTGTTTTGGATGATGCTTCTGGTTTAGCTCCGACGGAGGAGTTGAAGGAGAATGAAGGGGATGCTAGGAAATTGAGTGAGAGAGTGGCGCCGAAGAATCCGAGGTGGGCGGTTTATGGGAAGGGATTGGAGGATGTTGCAGATTACTTTAACAGTGGGAATTATGAGCCTGGTGCTAAGAAATCTGAAGGTAATTGCTTGTTTATACTGAATTTTGCAGATGTGACTGCGATTTTTTGGATATTAGATTGCAGATGTGAGCTCTGAATTTTGTTGGAAAATTAGTAAACTTTAGATAATCAAGTATCCAAACTTCCATTTCTTAACCAAATTTTCAATATGGATAACTTTTCTTAGGTTGAATTTGAATTGGTTTTTTTGTGTTTTGTTTAATTCATAAGGTATGTGAGGCATTGTTTGTTGCTTGGATGAATAGGACCCCGAAAGTTATTTTCGAAAGAGGAAAAAGCTCTCCTTAATAAGCGAAAACCTGATATAGCTGCTGCTACCTCTGTAAGTGTCCCCCTTCTTATGATCATTCGTGCATGTTTAGGATAAAACATAATCACGTTTTTGTACTTCTAACTTGATGAACTTGAAGTTGTTAAGTTGTTTATAAAGTATTTGTAAACTCTTTCAGAGCAAATGGCTACCCCTGCACACTCTTGCTGCATCTGGAGAATTTTACCTTATGGATGCTTTATTGAAACATAATGCTGATATCAATGTCATGGATAAGGTACGTAAATGGCCACCTTTTACCTTAGAACGTTGAATGCAGAATGTTGTTCTTGGCTTTTCAATACCTGATTTAAGATTTGGTTCATGTCGTCTGCAGCACGGTTGGAGTGCTCTTCACAAAGCAATTCTTGGTAAAAACCAGGCCATCACGAACTATCTTTTGAGAGAATCAGCTAATCCATTTGTTCGTGATAAAGTGAGTACAAATTCACGTAGTGTATCACTGTATCCAGTTTAGAATTGGTGTGAAGATTATTGTCCTAATTAAATGTTTATGGTAAAAACCAGGATGGTGGCACATTGATGCATTATGCTGTTCGAACAGCTTCCAGTCAAGCGATCAAAATTCTTCTTTTATATAATGTTGATATAAACCTTCAGGACAACGTACGGATTTTAATTTCCCCTAGCGCTTTATTATGCAACTTCAATCTATAATAATCCAGAGAAGTATAATTAAATCAGTTACTTTCACTATATAGGATGGTTGGACGCCGTTACACCTAGCTGTTCAAGGCCGAAGAACAGATGTTGTGAGGCTTTTGCTGATTAAAGGAGCGAATAAGACATTGAAGAACAAGGTAAACATAGGAGTTCTGGATTCTGCACATGCTTGAACTGTCCTCCATAATATCTCCTTTTATATAACGCTGTTCAAGTTTAAGCAACTTATTGACTTTCCAGTATATGCATCTCATCACCTTGATGTGGACCGTAAGATTTGTGAATGTTATGATGAATGATTGCAAGTCATCTATACTTTCTTGCAGGATGGTTTATCCCCTCTTGACCTTTGCCTCTACTCTGGTCAAGACACGAGGACTTACGAGCTAATTAAGCTGTTGAAGCTTCTTCCGAGGTCGCGTTAACGGTTGGATATTCTAATCACATATCCGCCTCATCAGTGTGTCAGCTGGCCAAATGATCTGAAGGCAAACCAGGGTTTGATCTGCCATAACTTTACATCAAAGATTCAGCATGTCCAGCTATCATCCGACGATCCATCTTTCCAACTCACGAGCCGATGCTGTTACAACTGCGAAAACGCCATCTGGACTATCGAAAGGAGAACATTTGAGGCTCAAAATCATTAGCTATGCACCAACTTTGTAATGTTTTGTACTTGTGAAGTCACTGAAATTGAATTGCAGAATGTCTTGTTACATATTTGGACTGTTCGTGTTAGGCACAAAAGAAGCTCGAGTCCGCACGAGCTCAGCACGTGCTCAACACAATTGAAAGGGGCAGGACACGTACATACATGATGTTTACATGAAACAAAAGTGAGCTAGATCAATCGAGTCTTGAGCACAACTCATTTAACGTGTAAAATCACGTGTTTTATGTGGGTTTAGGAGAAGTGTGCGCGCGAATTCAAAATTCATTCTTTTATAGATTATATAGATTATAGTAATTTAAAATATCGTATTGCCAGAAGAAAAAATAATAGATCACGTGTCATTATGCTACGTTATGCTATGTTGATATGTCATTGCTATGCTAAATTTTTTTTTATTAAACTCGTTATAATATGTCAACATGTTGTGTTTTGTTATTGTTACGCACATTTATTTGTGCAAGCACCAAGTCACAATCGCCCAACCGAAATAGATCGAGTTGGCCCCGGTCCATAGAAACTGATTGAGTTTGAGTTTTTTCATGAGTAATGTTAGTGGACCAATTTTTAGACTATATTTGCAAATCATATGATATGTTACTAATAAAAAAAAAATATATGTTCATCAATAGTAATAATTCAATCATCAACAAACACCTTATACGATTTACAAATATAATTTAAATTGATAGTCTTCTAGCATTACTTCTTTTTTTTAACTGGGGAGACATGTCTCTGACAGGGAGTATTAGAACAAAATTATAGAAAATTAATCGTTAATTAAACTCGTTAATCACATTGATTAAAAAAGAGTTAAGAAGGCAACCAGCCGAAGTTAAGATCAACTCTCTCTCCTCTCTCTCTCTCTCTCTCAGACGTGGATATTTTGGTTTGGTGCAATGCTCGGAGCCGGAGCTCAATTCCACGTGACGGATCGCTCAGCTGCCATCCATCCGGTCCCAAAAACTTCGTCTTCTGCTTCCTCTTCGCGCCACTTGGTCTTCACGGTTCGATTAGGGTTCATCAGACCATCAAAACGGTGTCGTGCGCTCAAATCTCTCCGCATTACCTGCAACAGCTCTTCCTCTCGCTCTAGATCCAGCAACGCCGACGATCATCACGATTTCGACCACATCCAAGCGTCCCTCCTCCTCTCAGGTCCCATCTCTCTCTCTCTCTCTCTCTCTCTCTCTCTCTCTCTCTTTGTGATCGCATACATGTTTGTATACACATACAAATACGTACGTTTCTATGTATTTGTGATTATTGAATTGATTTTGATTCTGTTTCTTACTATTTCGTTCAAAAGATGGTCTTTGTTGCCTAAATTCTGCAATTTTGACTAAAGTGGAGTAATTTGTTGCTAATTGAGTGTGATTAGGTCTTTGAAGTTGTTTATTTCTGTTTAATTAGTGCAGAAACTATATCGCACTACCGTATGCAGAGGCGAGGGTTTCAAGAAGAATCGAAATGGCAGTTATCTGGTAAATTGCATCCCTTTTCAGTCCACGCCAGCCGACAACAAAATATTCTTGATACATTAGGCCGAAACTTTGTCCAGCGTTTCCAAACTCCCACGATTTTTCTTAAGATTTCTTGTGATGGAGACTTTTTGCTGCCAATTGTTGTAGGTATATGCAGTTATGTGTGTCATATGAATGAACGTGAATGTGATTTGGAGTGTATGTCCTTGGTTATTAATGTCGTTATCTGATTTTTGTTTTCAGGCGAATTTGCAATAGAAAATCTCATAGATGCCCAGTGGGGAGATGAGAATGGGGTAACTGTTTGAGCTCTGTTAATTAAGTTGGTTCTTTCTTATGTAATGTATTTTGATCCCGTAAATGGTCTTGCTACAGGACTCCCCAGATCATTTCCAGTTCTTAAGAAACCT
The DNA here is from genome assembly GCF_963583255.1 of Pyrus communis. Lineage (NCBI taxonomy): Eukaryota > Viridiplantae > Streptophyta > Magnoliopsida > Rosales > Rosaceae > Pyrus > Pyrus communis. The sequence continues at coordinate 15,313,144 of NC_084803.1, read as the reverse complement.
TGTTGACAAACTCGGCTATCAAGTATGGAGCTAATTATTTGTGTGTATTAAGTTTACTTTCTGAAGGGTCGAAGAGAAGGCTTTTGTAGTTTGTCCTTTTCCTGCTTTAGCTACTCACTAGTCTCACTCTATGTTTATTGCATGTTCATAAGAAATCTAACGATACCAATAACTAGATTGTAGAAAAAAGTGAGTGTTGAGAAGGGATCGCAAGTATATAGTTTGTCCGACTTAAGAAGACATTCATAGTCTTTAGATCCCTGATGGTAGCATTGCACTTTGATTATACAATATTAGTTTTCCAAGTACAAGATACCATTCAGGTCATTGTCTTTTTTTTGTCACCACTTCAATTCCAGGTGAATATGGTGAGAATCACGGAAAGAGTGCGGAATACTTACTTTGCCAGATTGTACTTTAGCAAGGTGGTAAAAGTTAAAAACCGTATGAGTTATGTCCTAATCTTTTAAAGAAAATGAAGCAACCTTATGACATTGAGGTTCCTGTTATCTGCAGCCAGGGGAAAATGGCTTTCTTAGTGTGGATGCACGCCCGTCAGATGCCATAAATTTCGCACATAGATGCAAGGTATCTACATCTCTTGCCTTCCTCAACACAAATACTCATAGACTTTATGTACATAAATATTCCTGCTGCTTCATGTCCAAGCAAGAAACCTTCAGTTTACACATGACCATTTCGTTGAAATTGTTGTTAAGTTTTAGTGACACTTGCCACGTGCAGGCACCCATATATATAAACAAACAGATTGTCTTAACAGATGCAGTGAGGATCAGTTATGGAATGGGCAGAGTGCGCGATACAAAGTCTTGTTATGACGTATCTCTTGACAGGTACGGAGTTGTATTTTAGGGGTCTCAATTTTGTTTCGTCAGTTTTTTGTGTGTACGATCATATGTTGTATTCTTTTCAGTGCTATAGAGGGCCCAGATTCTTTAATTCAAGAACTTGGTTTGGTTAAGAATATCAATTTAGCTATCAAAGAGGAAAGATATAAAGATGCAGGTATTTTATCAGGACTTTTCACTGCTTTTGTAACATATACAATTACTAGTCACGTTACATTTTCCCTTTTTTTCATCGATTTGCTTCTGATTGCCTTATTCATGTTTTTATATATCGGATCATTTGCAAATTAACAATTGGTTCCTGCAGCCATGTGGAAAGACGAACTATTCAAGCTTCGCAAATCAATTCAAGGGCCTTAATCACTATAGAAGGTTGTCCTCTTCTAATGGTTTCTTAGAAATATGCCTTTGAGGCTTTTGGCATAGCTTTTCATCGCGAAGATTCTGGTGCAAGCAACACCTTTACGAGTTACTCAATGACGAGGGAACTTCCAAATTATTGAATGTACAGCTACCCTAGTATATTTTCCCCAAATTTGTAAATATAAATCGTGTATTTAGTTGGATCTTCCAAACCTAAAGACGGTAGGTTTTCCTTGGAGATATCCAGAATTCCAGAGTTTGTAAATCTTACCAAAATGTTGTATGAAAAGAATGATCATATTGTGTTTGCCCGTAATCGAATTGAAAAAAAATCTTGTTTCAAAAGACATTGGATGTTTTATTACATTTGTGCAGTGATTCTTCTACTACATTTACGTTCTTCTAAAGTTTGCGTGTATGAATCCTTGACAGCGATAGCAGTTCGATTGTGTTACAACAGTAGTTACCTGTAATTCGAATCATAACGCGATAAAATTGGATTATTGCAGTATGTTCTTTTTTTTTTCTTCACCAAATTACATAAGACGTGTGACACGAACGTAAATTACATGTCACAATTTGTACTCCAGTAGCAACATTCTTCAACATGTACGCTTTACAGACGAGAATAAAATGATGGATTGAACTAGCACCAGCAACGAAAGTTGCTGCATGCATTCTTTGAACTATAAAAACATAGGGAAAGTACTGCAAAACCTACTACATTTACGCTACAAAACTATGCTTCTCGCATCTGCAAATGGAAGGAATCCGTGGATTCTGCCATCGAATCTGTGTAGACGTCTTCCCACCGTGTCCCCACAGGGCATACGCTTCTTCTCCGTGCGCAGCATCATCACCAATGTCGAGGTCCTCTTCCTTCATTCGAAGATCAACTATGCGGCTGATCAAAATACAAATCAAGTTCGTGACAACCGCGTTCCACCCGATGATGAAAAGTGCTCCGCCGATCTGGTACCCCATTTGTTGGAGACCAACCTTTGTTTTCCCTTCAAGGATGCAGTGCATTAAGCCAGGACCGTAGGTATAGTGGGGGTACGTCATTCGGAGAAGGTTGGGTCGGGCAAAGAAGCCCGAGAGGAGTCCCCCCAAGAGGCCGGCTACTGCGTGCGTGTGGAAGACCCCCAACGTGTCGTCGACGCTTTGGAAGACGGCCGATCTTCTGTGCAACATCATCATGGTATACCAAGGTATTGAGCCAGACATTGCTCCCATTATTAGTGCTGCCCATGGCTCCACAATCCCTGCTCGATCATGTTCATATTATTGGTGGAATGCTGCAAAATTGCTTGTTTTTACTTTCTTAAATAAATCAAAGCCAAGTTTATAACATTCCTAACCATCATGTTCTTGTTTTATGAAAGCAATGATTACATTATGTTTAATTGTTAGATAAGTGACACGTTATGTTGTCAGATTGTTCGATGATAGACTTTAAAACAACAATCCACTTGATTAATGAGCGAAGATTGACAGTCTGATAATTTAACATGTCATGTATTTTATTATACAAGAGCATTGGAATTTGTTATATCTAGGAGTGATTTTCGGTCGGATTGGAAACAAGCATTCCCAATGCCAATCCAAAAATTTCGGAATCAATATTAGTTCCAATTTCGTAATTTTGGATTATCAAAATTTATCAGAAATTTCGGAATTGGTTTTATCTCGTAATGTTCAAAACATAATTTGGACCTCCTACATTTTGCAAGACTTTGAAAATTTTCAAACTTTTATATATCCGCCATTCAATTCAATTTCTAAATTTTTGCGATATTTGTAGACCGTTACATGTGTGTTTGACATAAAATCATATTAGACAAGATATAATATTGTCCATTTATAAAGTATAATAGTATTATTAAATACACAAAATACGAAATAAAACATATCTAAATACAACAATAAACTTGATAAAATAAGATTATCCATGGTTTTTTGTTTTTTTGTTTTAGCATTGGAATTTAGGAATTTCGGTTTGGATAGGTACATTCCAATTGCCATCCAAAATTTTCAAAAATTTTCAGAATCGGAAAATTTTCAAATCTGGAACGAAAATTTTCGATTTGAATTATAATTTTCAATCCATTTTGCAGCCCTAGTTATATCAATTGATGTTAATCAAAACCTAGTTCACATATATTGATAAGCATCATTTGATATATGACATGTTATATTAAGGCATCTTACGTTACACTTCAAAACAGAATATACGACTAATTGATAGTATAATAACATAACATGTCATGCATTCCTGTAAGAGGACGTTTTCATTGGTTGGTGTGATGCAGACGAGGCCGGTGATCATCCCCTGGACCGCACCGATGACAGAGCTTTTCCGGTACACCAACATGTCAAGGGAAACCCACACCAGAAGGCTGGCGGCGGTGCAGATGTGGGTGTTGATAATGGCCAAAGATGCAATCACGTTCGCTGCAAATGGAGATCCTCCATTGAATCCTGTCCATCCAAGCCACAAAAACCCTGCACCTCCCAACATGCGAATTATGTTGTTTGGTGGAAAATGTTGCCTGTCATGTGCTTGTCTTGGTCCTACCTACATGATCATCACCAAATCACTCCATCATGCGACGATAATCTAACACTAAAAATATACGAAAGAAAGAAGCAAAGTATGCACAACTATAATCGGTTATACATATTTAATAAAAAAATAGAACGAAGAAGCACCAACCAAATTATATAGATGCACTAAACTACGGTTTATATACTACTTACTATTTGTTTAGTGTTTTTCGGTTCTACTCTTGATAAGCTTTTTTGTAAGCGATTCTGTTTGTGCATGTTATTTAAAAAAGAAAAAAAAAACAAGTATTAAACATAGAATGATGTTATGTTACTCGACACAATACGACGAATAATCAATGACGTATTTCTCAACAGGCTGAGTATTGACAATTTGATAGTGTAACAAGACATACTAAGCATAGAGTTGGGTGTCTAGATCAATTACCCAATAGGCAGCAGTGAAACCAGCCACACCAGAAGAAAGATGAATCACAAACCCACCAGCATAATCGATGATGTACTTCTCATGAAACCTGTTCCCCCAAATACTAAATACACTGTGGAGTTCATCCTCCCAAGGAGGGACCCACGGAGCAAAATCACAGTAATGGCGGCAAATACAAATTGGTAGTACACATAGTCAGCCTTCGGAAGATACCCCATGTATTGCGTCAGGAGAAAACGTTGGGGCAAAACCGGGTTTTCCCAAAATTGAGCAAAATATTGAGCCAAATGTCATGTTGTGGGCCCACATGACCCAACAGATTAGGACTGCAGCAAAGCATACAGGGCCATGAAAGCTGAGTTTACGGCCCATTTCTTCTTCACCATGCTCCGGTAGAGAATCACAAGGCCAGACACACTTTGCATGCCCACCATGGTGGTGGCTATTAGCTGCCACCCATTGTCTGCTTTGTTCATCCATGACCGCGACACTTTGTCCGGATAGAGATTAGTTGGGAGGTCGATAAGAAGTGGACAACCATTGTTCATCGGAAATAGGGGAAGCGAAGAGAGAGAGTTTGGTGAAACTTTGGAATAGCTTACAAGGAAGGGAAATATATAGGGTTTAGAGCTTTGGAGTTTGGCTTAATGTTTAATGTTGTTGTACATTGTAATTATCTACAAATCTGGTTTTTTAGTACAAAAAAGCATACACTCAACATTCATTGCTGGCTGATGTTACAGATTCAATTTGAAATTATATGGTCTTTGTCATTTGACTTGTCTACCAAATTGAATAAAATGAGACATTAATTGGATATCATGAGCTGCAAGGGCCTCTGAGGTTTGTGAATCCTAAGGGGTTAGTTAGGTTGGTAAAAGTGTTGCAATAGTAATCACTCATCTTTTGTTCTCAATCTACTTTAAAAGGGTCAGCTCTCAAGATATTTGTTTGAATTTAATCGTTGCATGAGTTTGTAAACCATGTTTGTGCAACTTGGATTTTGTCCTCATTACACTTTTTAGTATACAACCTTTGAAGTTGCTTGAGAATGCGAAACAATTACCTAAGTTTGGTCTTCAATTAACTCTAGAAGGGTCAGATCCCACGCATTTGTATTGAATTAGTTGTTGAACAAGTTGTAAAGCTAGTTTGAGGCTGCTTGAGGATACGAAGTAGGGAGCTACCTAAGTTTGGTACCCAATAAATTCTAAGGGCAAGCTCTCAAGACATTTGTCTTGATTTAATTAATGAACGAGTTGTAAAGTCGGTTTGTGCGATCATGATTTTGCCTCTTTTCTTTTTAGTATACATAAATTTTGAGGTTTATGAAGGACGGAGAATATGCAGTCACCTAAGTTTGGTTCTTAAACAATTCTATAAGAGTCAACCCTCGAGGCATCTGCCTTAGTTTAACTATTGTACAAATTGTGGAACCGATTCAGGTAATTAGAGTTTTGTTTTTGTTTTTTTTTCATTTGTACACAAACTTCAAAGTTGCTCGAAGGTGCGAACTAAGAGTGGAATGGCCATGATCCAATTGGCGCACTAACATTAAGACACCAACACTTTTGGTACTCCCTCTTACAAAACCTCCAAATTTTTGATACTATCTTGTTTCCACAGCCCACACATTAGCTAGAGTTCCATCAAATAAACTCCAAGCAGTGGAATAATGTAGCAATTAAAGCACACCCTATCAATGACTAATGTGTTGCAGTCCTATTAGATTAGGAATGTGATTGTGTAAATTCTAATATATCTAGGAATATCTCTTATATTCCTATTAGGAGTTGATTACTTATTAAGAGTTGTAATCCTAAAAGGGTAAGGATTTTACCTATCCTACTACAATAAATAAAAGCACAATGGGTGAAATAGAACATACCTCACAATTACACATCTCTCTCTTCACTCTATTATTGTCGCACCTTTCTTTCTCTCTATGGTCTCCATAATCGTTTAGTAAATTATGCCTACAACATAATGTGATTAATTATTTTATTTTTTTGGTGCAAATTTATATGATTAATGTGAATATTTTGTCTCTGCATTTGAATATTCATTTTTGTTTTCCCTTTTTATCTAGTCGGGGTGTAAATGTAGGAGTGTATTCAATTGAGAATTTGAAAGACTTTAATGGATTTTTATGGAGTTTAATTGATTTGTAGAGATTCCATATAAAATTTTTATTTAATTCCCTCGAAATTTCATAGGGAGAGGTGATATTTGTAGATGTTTAAAATACACTACGAAATCTCTCAAATTCCCTCTAACTCCTCAACTCTATCAAATTCTGTAAAATTAATTTCTAATTGAATACACCTGGAATGTTATAAATTTTTTTAAAATCCTAATTGAATACATCCGGATTTCTAAGGATTTTAATAAACTATCTTAAAATTCTAATTGAATATACGTTAAATTTCAGAGAATCACTTAAAATCTTGATTAAATATCCTTAGATTCATTAAAAGAATTAAAATCCCTTCAAATCCGAAATTCTTATTTTATATTATTTAAGAAAATAAAAATACTTGTTTGTAAATTGTGTTGGAACTTGGAACACCAAAATAAATAAATATCTGATATTTGTTCAATGAAGATTCTTAGCTCAATACAAAGAAAGTTCATTGGTTTGTATATTTGAAAGATGTAGGGAAAATACAGTCTAGTACACCTATGTTATTATGCAAATGGATGGATATTTGAGAAAAAAAAAACTTTCCCTTTCATACTACGATAATTAGTGTATCTGACCGTACTCTCGATGCATTGAAAATCTTTATGCATATTGGAAACCCACTAACACTAATTAGATTAGATAAAGAATTAAGATAGGTCAAGACAAGAAGAAATTATTAAGTCGCGGGTCAAATATCCACCTGAAAAGGGCTTACATGAAAAAAGAAGTTAAAATGACGATGTTTCGAACTAATAATATATTGTCATGAACTCATAAAAAAATCAAAACATAAAAGAGATGTATAATGGGTATGAGTATGAGATGTTCTAGAGTGTAGGTTATCCCAAAAACATCGCACACCCTTTGTGTATTACGACCCCGGTCACCCCTTCCTGGTCCCAACTAATGGGTCTTTAGCTAAACCACCACGTGACATCTGATTTTGATTTTTTCTGAAAAAATCTCTAATTGGTGACCGTCTAAAAAGTTATGCGCAATTTATTTACTATTGGTCGAGATATTTCACTAATTGGTAACCGATACTAATCAATATGATTTTTTGTTTGTGACTTGACATAAACAAATTAGCTAAAACAATAACTCCAACTTCACATAAATTCATATTCTATTTCTCATAATATATTAAAATATCATTTTCTCAACCAAAAAATATGCCATATTTTAAAATAGGATTACAAATTAACTTGACTCCTCAATATATGAGAAGAAGTGTGACATCCCACATCATCCACGGGAGTGATCATTATATGTATATTCTCATCCCTACCTAGCACGAGACCTTTTGGGAGCTCACTGGCTTGGGGTTCCATGGGAACTCTGAAGTTAAGCGAATAGCGCACGAGAGCGTTCCCAGGATGGGTGACCTATTGGGAAGTTCTCGTGTAAGTTCTCAGAAACAAAACCGTGAGGGTGTGCTGGAGGCCTAAAGCGGACAATATCGTGCTACGGTGGAGTCGGGCCCGGGAAGTGGTATTGCCGGGCCGGGATGTGACAATTTGATATCAAAGCATTGTGACATCTCACATCGCCGAGGGGAGTGATCCTTATATGTATATTCTCATCTCTACCTAGCACGAGACCTTTTGGGAGCTCGCTAGCTTCGGGTTCTATCAGAACTCTGAAGTTAAGCGAGTAGTGCACGAGAGCAATCACATAATGAGTGACCCACTGGGAAGTTCTCGTGTGAGTTCCTAGAAACAAAACCGTGAGGGCGTAGTCGGGGCCCAAAGCGAACAATATCGTGCTACGTTGGAGTCGGGCCCGGGAAGTGGTCCCGCTCGGGCCGGGATGTGACAAGAAGTTTCTCCTCAATATGTTTTCTTATCGATTTATGGAACTTTGTATTTATAATCAGAATAGTTCATATTATAAAACACATTATAAATATCATATTTGCAAACAAAATTAATAAAAAGTGAGATTGTTTAGTCAGTGAACTGTATAAAAACAAATGTTGGATATGGTAAAAGCATTACTAACCTTTTATCTATTTTCTATTATTGATTGGCTCAACGACTTGATTTTAAATTGATTTTTTAGATAATCTATACAGAATGATTTACAATATAAAGGACCTCGATCCTAAACATGAAGTTTTGTAAATCGGTAACACAAAAAAAAAAAAAAAAAAAAAAAAGAAGAAGAAGAAGAAAGAATTCAAGTTTCATTAATAGTTGCCATATTTGTGCCAACAAAGTAGCATCACCGCACATCTCCTAACAATATAGAGCCTGGACCTTTTTTCTCGCATCATGCTCCAACATCCTTGCCTCGCTGCACACCCAGCGCCACCGCCACCGCCGCCTCGAGCAGAAGAACAAATCGAAGAATCACCACTCAGCCCCTTTCGCTTAACTTGCTTACATATGCATTGACCCATAATCTGTCTCCAAATTCTCAAGCTTAAAAAAAACAACGTACAAAAATATTGAAATATGATACAGAAGAATCCCTTTAATCTAATTAACCCTAAACCAAAACAGACCAAACCCAGCAAAGATTTCCCATAGCCAAAGTCATAAGCTTTATGAATATATGGTGAAGAGGAATTTACATAATTTAACCCTAAGCCAAAACTGAGTAAACCCAGCAAAGATTTCCCATATTTTGTAACAATTTTACAGAAACCCAGCAAAAAACTCCAGTTTGTTGGTTTTGCTTTCTCTCAATCTGTGACAAATGACAGCCCACATCATCTAGACTTATGTAAACCCAGCAAAAAGCGCCTCCCTGATTTTCGTCATGTCAAACACTTGTCTCTTCCTCTCTGACTCTGCATTTGTTTTCTCTGTATTTATTTATATTTTTCAGGAATGCTTTGATAATTTGGCATAGCAAAAGGTTTCTTAATTGCTTTATTATTTTTGAGTAGTTACGTTTTTTTTTCTTCATCCGACGGTGGAGATTTTGATCGAGACCATTCTTAGTGCTTTTGTCGTCCACGTTCCGTGTTTTGATTGGTTGATATGGGAAAATGATTTTCTCCGGATTCACTTTGTTGGGATTCTAATGATCCTCACATTATAACCGTTTATCGTATATTGTGCGATCAATTTTTATTAAGTATTATTTGTGTTTAATTTTAAATAAAAATTGTTAAATGATTTCTGACCGCACGATGCATGATGAATTGTTAAAATGTGAGGATCCCCACAATTTGAATCCGAATGGAATCCAAATCCGTTGATATGTACACTACATCGATGTATTAAGCAAAAGGTTTATTGTTATATGGTTATGGACTTTCTAATTCTAGAATAATGATTTTTTTTTTTTTAAGCTGGAAATTAATGATTCCTGAAAAATTAAAAATTATGAGTTAGCACCAATTAATCGGTTAATTTGGCTTAAGAACGATCGATAATACTTAAACCATATTAATGAGTTGGACAACAAAATTGTGGGTGCAATTTGTTTCCTATTAAAAAGTTATTAGGTGGAAAAATCTTTGTTTGTTACTTTAATCTGGAAAAAATAAGAATTTCACTAGCTTTGTTCGCGTTGCTCGTGTTTATACCAACTAATGTATAAACAACATCACACGCTCACGCAAGACAGGAGCACATCTTGAACAACAATACGATATTTATCAAAACTTACTAAATATTATCGTTGAATCCTGTGTCATAAGTGACATTACACCCTATTTGAAGAAATGAAGACATAAGAGATAATAAAAGGACAAAGTAGGGTCATCCCACCATGGACGATGGTGCATAACAGCTTGATTCGTTCAAATATGGTGGTTTATTTTTATTTTTTTGTAAAGAGGAATATTACTAAATCGTAGTACTGAGTAACAATATGATGGTTCAATTAATAAAATATAACGTTATTTAACCATCAAAATGTATTGACTTATGTATTAAACGTGTCTAGATTAGGGAAAAGGATCCTCGCCGGATCATTTTCCCGGGGATCTGGGGAGGATCCAAAAATCATGTCCGTTAATCGCACATTGTAACATCCCACATCGCCCAGGAGAGTGATTCTTAAATGTATATTCTCATCCCTACCTAGCACGAGGCCTTTTGGGAGCTCACTGGCTTCGGGTTCCGTTGGAACTCCGAAGTTAAGCGAGTAGCGTGCGAGAGCACTCCCAGGATGGGTGACCCATCGGGAAGTTCTCGTGTGAGTTCCCAAAAACAAAACCGTGAGGGCGTGGTTGGAGCCCAAAGTGGACAATATCGTGCTACGGTGGTAGAGCGGGCCCAGGAAGTGATCCGTCCCGGGTCGGGATGTAACACACATCGTGCGGTTAGAAATCATTTAAAATTAAACATAAATAGTACCTAACGAAATCTGACACAAGCTCAATCTTCTACAATTTCAATGCTGCCTCCAAAAACTTCGACATCTCAAGCTTGAAGAATTAATCAATGAATTTTACTTTTTTGAAGTTTAGTTCCAATTTTTATTTGATTTGAAACTTTAACTTCTATTTGCATTGTAAGCTTAATTTTCATCATGAATCTTGATGCATCATTTGAATTTTTTTGAAGTTTAGTTCCAATTTTTATTTGGTTTGAAACTTGAACTTCTATTTGCATTGTAAGCTTAATTTTCATCATGAATCTTGATGCATCATTTGAATTATTGTGTGTGTAAATTGTGAATGATGAATAATAGATGAATTTAGGCTACAATGTATGAGATAAAGGTACAAACAAAGGTTTTGCCCTTGAATTGGGTTTAAGAAAAAGACAAATTTTGTCCCAAAACAAAGTGGAATTACCATTGTCATACCATGCCAACCAAACTATTTGGCAATACCAAACTTCGGTATACTAAAATTTTGGTATGGTAATGGTAAATTTTTTTGTCAAACCGAAAGTTTGGTACTATGGTTTCGATATGGTAACCGTACACCCCTAACTATTCACATTTCAATTGTCAAGGCATTGCACTAAGAATAATACTTGTGTTGGGTAAATTACTGTTTGACCTCCTGAATGATTAGTCTAGTTGAAATTGATCCCCTAAACTATTTTTTTGGTAAATTAACCCCCTGAACTATTTAAAATAAGTCAACTGACCCCTTATCGTTAGATTCTGTCCACTATTCTGTCAAGTTCAAGAGCAAATTAGTATTTTTATCATTAATTCTTACATGTCACTAATAACCACCAATAAGTTCTAACTTGTGGACACATAATAATGTGTAATGACAATGTGAAATGGTATGTTATGCAAACGTTTGGATTCTTTATGTTTCTTATTATGCTATAAGTTTTTGAATTATTATGTGTCCACGTGTTATTATTTTATTGGTGGTTATAACCGACAAGTAAGAATTGATGATAAAAAGATTAATTTGACTGAACATTGGACGGAATCTAACGAGAAAGGGTTAATTGACTTATTTTAAGTAGTTTAGGGGGTTAATTTACCAAAAAAATATTTCAGGAGATCAATTTCAACCAGGGTAATAGTTTAGGGGGTCAAACCGCAGTTTACCCTACTTATGTTTCTCCTTATAGCGAACCTACTTGTTCCTCCACTTATGATTAACGTATCTTTACTTTACGAATATTATAATTGGAATCATTCATTTTTTTTATTGTCATCTAAAGGTAATATCTACTGAAAAAGCATTTATTAGATCATTTAGCTATCCATATGCATCAAACAAATAGACGGTTTATCATGATGATACTATTTGTTACTAAAATCGTCGATTAGTTTGACATGCATGAATGACTAAATAATGTCTAAATTGAATGATTTTTCTGTACATATGATCTTTAGATAATAATAAAGAGATTGAACGATATAATGTTCACAAGATGAAGATATCTAATCATAAATAGGAGAACAAATAGGTTCCCAGCGAGGAAAACACAAGTATTCTGCTTGCAGTAATCCCACCACTTTCAGTCATCTATCGAACGGTTTCATTTCAACATCTCAACATTCAATCCTTTAGGTAATTATATTTTAACTTCCTTGTGGTTAAATAAATATTGATTAATAAGAATTTAAAATATTCAATATGTAGAACAATTTAATCTCTTATATTCATCATAACAACTCAGATATAACTTTTTGGTTTAAGGAAAGAAACGATCATTAGGGTGTCCAAGGTGATTCAATTTCTAGTACTAGGGCATTTTTGCCCACTATCCTTAGATAGTTGTAATATTCATCACTTTATTTATATCGTTTAATGAGTTTAAATTTTAAGATTTGTATCTACCCACTACAAAAAAAATTTAATTTAAATTTATCTAACGATAATAAATAAAATGATGAGTATTATCATCACTTGAAAACGGTAAACAAAAATATTCTTACTTGAAATAGGAATGCGAGCTAAGCAATCAGATGGAAATAAAATGGAATGCGTACCTTGAGTAGCAGTGCAGTATGTAGCAGCGCAGGAGTAGTGCTCATCCGATTCCTAAGGCTGGCCCATGAGAGCCTCATCCTCTTGTGCCATATAACCTATCAATACCATAGTTGATAGCATCTGAGTTTTGGTATCTTTAGTCGTTCATGCGATGTACATGACAATATGAGTCGTTTGTTTGTGCATTATGAAACTTATTTGTGTTTGACACATATCAATTATAAGTTTACGGGGTGTTGATATCATCAGTTGTCTTGCATTAGCGTCTCACGTTCTTCCCCACACACATACAAACTAAGGTAATTTGTACGTGCGCACCGAAGCTTTTAGCGGCTGTCCGATTTGACGTGGCAGTCTTTTGGTGCTATACGAAGCCTTGAATGAGTAAGAACATGTATATAGGATATTGTCACCAAATAATGACATATATATATATATATATATATGTTATGGAGTAGGATTTTCTCCTCTCTTTTCTCTCTTTTTCTTCATTTCTCTCCTATTCACGGTTAAATCACGTCAACATCTTTTATTAATTTTATATAGAAAGAGAAAGATAAAATAAAGAATATGATATAAGGGATGAAAAGAGGAGGAAGAGAATTCAATCCGTGTGTTTTAGTGTTTGTTAAAACTTGGAAGGGTCAGATTTTTACTTGGAACTTGGATACCTTATACCGTCGGCAATGCCATTTAGTGTGATCGTAAATTTTCCGACTTTCCTAATTATTTCCGTGAAATGACTTAATTCAACATTTTCGCTTGTGTTTGAACATAAAAAAAATAATAATAATTTTCGCTCGTGAAATGGAAAACTTACAACGTTTCGCAATATTCCAAGTACATCAATCCTCGAAAGATAATAAAATTAACACAATAACAATAAGTACATATGAAATAATTAAATAGAAGAAGAAAACAAATTTAACAAAAGAAAAAACAATTCAACATTTTTTTTTGGAGATATCCATAAATATATATATATATATATATATGTATATATTAACATATGATATTATCTATACTAACGAGTTGAATATGAGCTAAGTCTCATAATGAGACTAAAAATAATATTGTTCAAATTTATTTTTGAAAAAAATCGAATTTAATAATTGTTACTCGTCGATTTAGTACTAAATAAGTAGTGGCAGACTGGCAGTGATAGATAAGTCGCCGATGAGTCAACAGGTGGTGGATCCCAGTCGCTAGAGTCTAAATGCCATGACGGAAACAGTTGGATGCATCCAACTGCAGTAGAAAGCCAGAACGAATCTCTCGTTCTCACTCTTTCCCTTTTTCCAGTTCAAGCTGTCTCTTTCCTCTCTCTCTCTCTCTCTCTCCTCTCTATAAAATCTCCGTCTCACTCTTCCCCTGCATATTCCTCTCCTCTAATCTATAATTCCACAGCCTGATTTGATTCACTTCTCGCAAGCTTTTCCCCCGAGCTTCTCCAATGGCTATAGACGAAGACGTGGAGAGCTGCGGCAGCAGAGCGGCGCTGTCGTCGCAGGCGCAGCCCCGCCACCACCGCCAGAAGTTGGAAGTGTACAACGAGGTGCTCCGACGAATACAAGAGTCTAATTTTGAGGAGGCTAATCTTCCTGGATTTGATGATCAGCTTTGGCTTCACTTCAATCGGTTACCTGCTCGGTACTCCTCTCTTAACCCTAGAATTTTGTAATTTCGATTTGTATGTTCGGTAATTAGCTTTTTGGGTTTTGGCATTGCTTGTTTGGTTGCTGAGAAGGTCTGGGAAGTTTAAAGAAATTAAAGAGTTGGAACTTGGAATCTATACTGATACGTGTACAAAATATCAGATGATTCATATTTTTAGGTTTATCAATTTTTTGAATTCGTATTGCTGGAAATAGTGATAGTAGGAGAAAAAGATACCGAATTGGCGCAGTTTATTAATCTTGAAGTCTTGGAAGTTAAGTTTGTATAATTGTGTAATTGTTGTTGCTGGTTCTATGTAGTTATGCATTGGATGTGAATGTGGAGAGGGCAGAAGATGTTCTAACACATAAGAGATTGCTGCAATTTGCAGAAGACCCTGCTAACCAACCCGCCCTTGAAGTTCGCTCTGTGCAGGTGAACACATGTGCATTTCTTGGAATAATTTGAATATTAGCTAGCTGTGACTCTGCTGATGCCTAATGCCATCCGTCCTTGTGTGTGGGTTCATGCATGTCCTTATCCTTGCATTATCCGTGTATGTATAATGGTTTGACTGTGGTCCGCATTCTTTTCTAGTGGAAACCGTTCGTCCAACTTTTGTTGCCGAGTATAGTTGTCTAGTCTTGAGTTGAAGACTTAGAAGTACCTATTAAAATCAATGTAATTACCTTAGGCTACGATGCATGACTACTTAATAATCATGAAAATCGTTTTTTTATGCAGGTGTATCCTGTCTTCAATGGAAATTCTGTTGATTCTGTCCATTCAGATTCTTCGATGAAAGAAGATGCACAAAGTTCTTTCAATTATTCTAACAGACAAGGGTATGTCACATTGTATAGTTTTATATCAGTTACTTGTATTCTTCATCCTTGTTTTTCATTCAATTACCTCATTCTGCATTTTGTACTTTACTCTTATATGTGCTAATCATAGAATTGTCTATCAACAGGATTCATGCACCTCCCACCTTTGGTTCATCTCCTACTCTTGACGCACTTGCACTTCAAGCCAATAGATACCATGTTGAAGATGGAGGTAGTGCTATGAGTGCAACACCAGTCTTTTCGCGGTAAGAAGTGACATTGAACCCAATCTTAAGTAGTTACTCATCCACGGAGAAATGGATTCTCCTCTTAATTTTGTAGAGGTGTTTAGCTTGATAAGTTGTCTGCTACTTTGTTGCTCTTTCAAATTATCAAAATACATAGAGACAGAAAGAGAGAAGGTTTCTCCACTTAACTTCATGATAAATCTGAGAAATTTCCCGTGTGCCGTGGAATATGTTTGAGGCTCAATAAGAATTTTAGTTAACATTATGTTACAAATATTCTATGCTTTATAATTCGTTTACAGTTTAGTTTGTTCCGGGTTTTTCTCTCTCTCCATCTGGTTGTCAACTTTGCGTAGTTTATAGTGTTTTGTACTTGTGAAGTCTGGGGCTACATAATTTAGGCTTACGCTCAAGATGCTTCTATATGACAAAGTAAAGTGTTTGATGTTGTTTAACATGGATACAGACACAATATTGGTAGTAATTTATTGCGTTGGCTGTTTGTAAATGTCGCTGTTAATTATTGTTGTTAATTGTGTAGGCCTATGCATGAGATCACGTTTTCAACAGTTGACAAGCCCAAACTTCTTAGTCAGGTAGTCTCATCTGTATATATATCCACATGCATGCCATTGACCTTTTATTTCTACCAACTTTTATTCAATGCTGTGCACATCTGATTCTGTTCATAGGCTCATATCTATGGATATGTTTGAACTTTCCTTTCAGAATGTCCTTTATAATTTATATATTTATTTCGTACTGACTTGGAACCAATGCATTACAGTTGGATCCTTTGGATGGACTAGATATACAATGAGAACTCTGTTTAGATGCAGAACCTTTTATCCTATTAGGTGGCTGTTGTTACACATTTTGTACCTTTCACATTTTAGATCAAACTTGACGTAATATTTATCTCAACCTTGTTCCGTCTTTTAAAGAATATCTTAAGCAGTAACATATTCTTTATTTTCGTACTCATCCTGTCTCCGCTGTGATAGGTTACTGGTGGATGGATTCCGAAAATTAACATTCTTTTATCAATTGCTATTGTCTGCAACTGGCAATTTGTGGTTTAACTGAGATTATTTCTAGAGCCAATTTGTATCGATCTTTGTTTACTTTTGTAGGAAAGGCTTTTTATTTTGTTAGAAGATTATGCTGTAATAGAATGACCTGACTAGTGGGGCTCGAGTGTTGCTTTCTGTATTTTTAACCCTGTAGCTAGTAAATTTTGGAATTCTGTAGGTCAAGAGTTGCTCATCTATTTTCATGAGATATGCTTGGTGGAGCAGTTCCTAGGTTGTTAAAATTTAAATTGTGTATTGTCATAAGATTCAACAGTTCTATGGCAAATTTTATGTTATCTTTCTGTCAGTTTTTGGCCTACTCACTTACTAAATGATACATATTAGTGATTATTTTTCCAGTTAACTTCATTACTTGCTGATATTGGACTGAATATTCAAGAAGCTCATGCTTTCTCCACTGTTGATGGATTTTCTCTTGATGTTTTTGTGGTTGATGGGTGGAAATATGAGGTACAAGTTTGTATGTTTCTTCATGGATATTTGATTCACATGCTTCTTGTTCTTTGAGCAAAATGTTCTTGCATGTAAAACTTAGGTAACCGAGGAGCTCAAAAGTGTGCTAGAAAAGGAAATTTCAAAATTTAAGGTAAGTTTTCTCCTTGACTTGCTTAATTTTATGGCTGTATCTTGGAGAACAAAATTTAAAATGTCTCATTCTTTGAATAAGACTCAGACTAGTGTGGTATGGGAATACTTGGGCTGGTTTCTTAAAATCTGGTGAATCTTTGTTTTTGTCTCATGAAAACTGGAAACCACCTACCATCATGCAGAAAATTTGGGTTCATTGCTCCCATCTGATCATACAATTTACTGTGATTTCGTATTTTAGGATCAATCTTGGTCAAAACAACATCCAATCGCGGCTATTGGTGAGGACAATCAAACAAGGAATGAGTCCTTCCCCAGTAGCATAGAAATACCAACTGATGGAACAGATGTCTGGGAGATTGATACAAGGCAGCTGAAATTTGAGAACAAAGTTGGATCTGGGTCTTTCGGTGATCTGTAAGTTACATTTTGAATCTGTGTTGGATTTTATGCAGGTTCTCATTTGATATGCTGTTTCCAACTTCTTTCAGGTACAGAGGGACATATTGTACTCAGGAAGTTGCCATAAAAGTTCTCAAACCTGAGCGTGTCAATGCAGAGATGCTGAGGGATTTTTCACAGGAAGTTTATATATTGAGGTTCACCCATATACCTGCTTATACTTGTTGATGGCAGTTGTCATTTTCTGTGCAGCTTTCTAAACTTCTTGATATCATGAGATTTGGCAGGAAGATTCGGCACAAGAATGTTGTGCAGTTTATAGGTGCATGTACACGACCTCCAAACCTATGCATTGTGACAGGTATCTCTTAGAGTGTGTGTCTATAAATATATATATATATATATATATATATATATATATATATATTAATGATTCTCATGGGCGCATCTATCTTATTTCTTGAGTAGTCATGATTGCTATGGATGGCTGCCATACTTTCATCTTTGTTATACCATGTCTAATTGGTTACAACTAGAAGAAAACAGTGACATTGATTGTCAACAGTTATGAATTTTTATTTTAAGAAATATAGTGCATTTTGAATTCACTGATGACCACCTTTTGATGCTCATGTTCCTGCTTATCAGAGTTTATGTCCAAAGGAAGTGTGTACGATTTTCTGCATAAGCACAAGGGTGTGTTTAAGCTTCCGTCTCTACTCAAAGTAGCAATTGACGTTTCCAAGGGAATGAACTATTTGCACCAAAATAATATAATCCACAGGGATCTTAAGACTGCCAATCTTCTTATGGATGAACACGAAGTACGTGGAATTCATGACTATTCAATCAACAATTCATTTGTCAGCCACACATGCTTTCCCTTTGCATTTATATAGATAAAAATTCAAACAAAATTTTGTGTCTCAATTAACTGTTTTTTTTTAACATGTTTGCGGATTTTTAATGTTTAGAATCGTATATCCTTCCTGTGCAGGTCGTTAAGGTTGCTGATTTTGGGGTTGCCAGAGTGCAGATTCAATCTGGAGTGATGACAGCTGAGACTGGTACATACCGCTGGATGGCTCCTGAGGTAGTAATCTCCTTGGACATCTACTTTAAATCCTACTTTGTTTAAAGTGATACAATTCATAGTTTAATTATTCATGGGGTTCAACTCAATCCCACTAAACTTTTACCCCGGAGTTAGAGCTATCATGGGGCTTTTTTGGCCTGCTATCATCGGGTTCAACAGTAATTAAGTTGGTTGGTAGTTTGTGCTGACTTCATTTAACGTAACCTATCTCTCAACTTCTTTTTACCATGGTCTTGTGAAGGTCATCGAACACAAACCATATGATCACAAAGCAGATATTTTCAGTTTTGGAATAGTTCTGTGGGAGCTTCTAACTGGACAAGTAAGTGCATACTTTTCTTTGCAAGAAGTTTGTGTTACAATGCTTGCTTCTGCCTTTGCTATTCAGTGCGTCAGTTGATGATGGCATTAATTTCAAAACTCACAGTCATCTTTATGGTGTATTTACCAGCTCCCCTACTCATCCTTGACACCGTTACAAGCAGCAGTAGGTGTGGTGCAAAAGGTACTTACCCAATTTCTAATTTGGCATAACTCTACCACATGATATTCTTATGGATTAACTTTTATTTGGCACGGCATTCAGAGCCTACGACCTACAATTCCCAAGACCACTCACCCAAGATTCGCGGAACTGCTTGAGAGATGCTGGCAACAAGACCCAACTCAAAGGCCCCCCTTCTCCGATATTGTACAAATCCTGCAGAATTTGGCCAAAGAGGTACTTTCTTGCCCAACCATAAAGCTTCTGGGCCGTTAAACATATTCAAATGATTAAATCCTATAATCTCAACACAGGTTGGAAATGAGGGAGAAGATCGACACAGATCTGGTGGTTTTTTCTCGGCACTTAGATGGGGCAATCACTGAGAACAGTTGATGAGAGAAATCTGATCTTGCACATGACCATTTTCATTGCACATACTTTTTGCATTGTACAGATTTTTCCAATCACACAGTTGTTCTTTTGTAGTTTGTTTGTGTTTTTCTGGTGGTCTTATCTTCAGAGACTCGAATTTTCATCTACTAATTCAGTCCGGCCGGCTGGTTAACAGTAAATATTAATGAGCCCGTCATTGACAGATAATGTTAACTACCTTATGGTATGGTATTATATTTTTTGTTGGACATTGAGAATATTATTTGTTGACATTGAACTGCAGGAACTTTCCGGGCGAATTTGAACTTAAAATTACACATCCATTTACTTGGAAATTCTTTGACTTACCAAATCGTTGTTACAAATTCTTAAAATCATGCATCACTAGACTTGTTCAGCAAACACTGTTTAACCTGCGATGGATCTGCCGTCAGTAGACCCGCTGAGGAGCTGCCGTGCACGAACCTTGACCTGCAACCGGACCATCGAGTGCATGCAATACAGAGCTATACGTGCCTGTTTCCGCACGCACACCCCACGAACCAACGCCTGCAGCTTCACCAGGCTCCTCAGTGCTCGAAACGCTTGCCTGGCCTGTCAAATTGTTCAAATCATCACAATTATCATCCACCAAAGCAAAACTTGGCGTATAAAAAAAAAAAAAAAAAAAAAAAGGAACAAGTTGGGGTAATGTACAAGGTGTCCCCTGAAAAAGGCTTGGAGTCTGATGGCTGCAATGTCTTCCTTGGTGAAAATTCTCCTTTCGAATGCCGAAGGTGACGAAGCAACGAATGACGATGATGACGAAGCAATGCCGTCGATTTTTTCGTACCGGGGGGCTGATTCATTGTGAGTGCTCGGGGTGGTGTTGGTATAGACGACGACGATATCTCTGTTGGATGATCCGACTAACTTTCTTCGGATTGTTCTGAACCACTTGCGAGTAGTTCCCATGTTCTTGTATAGTTTTGTGTATTGATATCTAACAAGTGTGAGAGTTTTGTTGGGGCATTTTCCACTTAAAAGCAAATTGAAACGGTGACGTGAAGGAAGGAGATGTGGCCACCATGTTGAGAGAGAGAGATGGTTTCTGCTTGTCTGAGACGGAGAACGTGGTGGGATGAATTCTACACTGAAGTCTCAACCAACTAACCCAGAGTCTCATACACATAAATAAAAGGTTGAAAACTAATAAAATACAACCTCCACTTTTTTCAATTAGGAAACGACATGTTGGTTTTTCGAGCTTCGAGATTGGTTCAAGTTTTATGACATGTTTACTTAAAACGAAACAGGAGAAATCATAAATGATGAAGGATAAAAATGATGAGAATCAGATGAACTACAAACAATTTTTGTTTTTTATTTTGTTTTTTTTGTTAAGAGTATTGATTTTAACGTGACACGAATATATTTTTTTTTATTTCGTATACAATATATATAAGTAAAACTAAAAGTCAAGAATTAGAATAATTTAAATATAAATTATGGTAAACAACGCTTTTAAAAGTCAAGAACTAAAATAGTTTCAGTTTAATAGAGCGTCGATTAGTAAGCGACTATAATATTGGATGCCAACTTTGCGGTTGTGAGAGCTTAATTTATTTACTAATTTTGCTTTTACATGATTTTTTCTGTTGCCACATTTTTACAATAATATTCTTTGGAACCAAGTTTCTATGCTTCTGCAGGGCTCTACTGCCACTTTATCTGTGTTTTTATTTTTCCTGCACCATATCCTTTGCTTCCAAAGTACACCACCCCCCCCCCCCCCCCCTCCTCCCTCCCTCCCTCCCTCTGGCAAGAAACAATCAGATTTCATATCTCTGTTGGAAGTCCAGTCTGCGTCCAAACAGCATACCCACCAGCTATATCAGTAATGCCAGTGAAACCCTGCAAAAAGAAGATCAAGGAACAAAGCTCTGGTCAGTTTTTATCAATTCTTTGATTGCAAGGATACCAATTCCAAGGGGACTCTTCGCAGATAAGTCCCTTGTAACTCCCCTTCGTAGCCAAAAACACTTAAAGCACCGTTTTGAATAAGGAAAAGGACCCGGTTGCCCGAACAAAGATTGCACCGATTATTAGTTTAATTGATAGTTGAGGGTTTTTGCCTTCTAACTTGATTCTTGAGCTACTTTTCCACCAACATTAACAATTGGATCGAGCTGTTATTTCACTAGATTATTATTTCACCGACGTTAACAATTGATAGGTAAGGGTTTTTCTTTCTCCTTCCACAATTGGATCCTCGAAGTGTTTCTTACTAACGTTAAGTACCGATTACTGAAACAAAACATATCTAAAACACACATTCTGGCTTTGGATAAATTCTTTTCGGAATTTTAATCCGCCATACAAGTTGTGCAACCTATTTGACAATGACGTTCAACCAAAATGCGATGCATATTTTTCGTCTTCATCAACCACTTACTTAGAGATTAAGTAAAAAAGCATTGAAAGGTAAGTAAGGGTAATGTGCTTACAGCAGCTACAAGATCAGTTGCAGCCATCATCGACCTTTTCCCAAGCTGGCATCCCTGTGGAAAGGCATAAGATAAACGCTTAACCGCGACAGAAATTTACAAAAAACTATTGAAAGAAAAAAGAAGATGAAATCAGGAGTAAAACATTTTCAGTAATTGGACTCACAACTATAATCTCATCATGTTTTCTGAAATGTGATGACACTTCTTTTAGAAATTCTGGGTTCCTTGATATCCCTGCATAGAACAACAACATTGCCAAAATGTTTTACTATACCATTATAACACAAAACATGCCAAACCTTGTCAAACAACATCTTTATTCGAATTCCCTGATCGTTCTAGTTCGAAAAATAAAAATAAACTTTTCTCACCATAATGTCACTACAATTTATAGTAGGACCAAATTTTTTGCCTAAATATGAGAGGAACCCTATGGTTCAATTTCAAACAGTAAGAAAAAGACACAAAAACTGTGAATTTTCCTACTAAATCCGTTGTTAAAATTACGGCTAGATGAGAATGTATTGGATGCAACAGTCATATACGACGGTCTAAAGGATTCCAAAGCACAATTCAGATTTTTTTTTTTTTTTTTTTTTTTTTTTTTTTTTTTTTGCAACGAAGATTGCAAATTTTCAATGTTACTCAACTAGGGCAAGAAAAAACAATGTTAATTAATTTTTCTGCAGTTGTTTAATAAAATGTGGTTCTTGAGCCACTCCTTTTGGTGATTATAATTCTGAAAAATCATTTAACAAAATAGTGGAGGAAAAAGGGGTCGGGAATGGAGAAAAAACTGAACCTGAGCCAACTTTGTACAAGTAAGGGATGTTAACGGCCCCAGGTGCATGCCCTGCACTAAACTCCTCAGGAGTCCTACACAAAAAAAAAAAAAAATTTACTCAAAAACAAGAACAGTTAAACAAAATGTTAATCAACGATTAACAGAGTGCTTAACTTAATACAAAAATAAATAAATAAATAGGCTTAAAAGGAAAACAGAGAAGTTACCTGACATCCAAATATTTGTGTCCAGCTTGAAGAAGCTCGTGAGCCACACGAACTGGCACGGAAGTTGGAACTCCAACAGCCTCCAAATTCCTTTTCTGATAAGCTGTCACACTTTCCCAGTTACCAAATAAGATCCAGTTAGTGAAAAACGACAACAACAATCTGGAAGTAATGATTTTCCTACTCCCCTTTTTCTCCCCATGCACTCGCGTCATCCATTTTTTTCTCGCATTTGGATCGAATAATCAAAGAAGAATCAAGAGACATAAACAAAGGGCGAGGGGTGCGAGAAAGCACAAGTCTGAAATTTGTTACCTAACAATATTATACTTACACAATTAAAAATAATTTTATTTTTCTAGTTTTGTTGGGTTTTTTTTTTTTTCCTTCTACTTACCAGAAGTTGAAGTTGTTGTTTTGGAGTCCAGTGCCAAGTCTTTTCCCGTTTAGAGAAAACGAAGATTTGTGGATGAGATTTTTGTGAGAAAGAAGTGAAGGATGTTGAATTGCAGCAGAGCTAGTAAAGTAAGAGGAGGATGACACAGACGAAACCGCCATCATATTTCTAATTATTTAGGTTTTTGGTATCTGAGATCTGCAGATTGCAATGCAGCGTGTGAGGGTTTGCTGTTTTATCAGAGAAATATTGGAAAATGGTTGTGAGGGAGGATCAATGGGGGTGTGTTGTCAGAGAAATCGCCATCATATTTCTAATTATTTGGGCTTGCTGTTGTTTTGGTATTCAGATAGACCTAAAAATGAGGCACACATACTTTTGCATGGATAAGTTTCAACCTTTGCTCTGTACACCTGGTGGATGAGACTGCTGACAAGATTCTTTAGTGTTTTGGAGAGTTACGAGGATAATACAAAGGAGATTAAAATTTTTAAATCAAATGATATGGTTGTTGATGATTGAATTATTATTTAAGTGTTGATTAACGTGTTTATTTTCTATTAGTAACATATCATTTCGTTTATAATTTTGGTCATCCTAGCATTACCCTTGAGATTATTCCCGATTAATGTTAGAGAGATTAAATTTGTAAACCAAGTTTTTTCAGCTAAATGATATGGAAGTTGATGATTGAATTATCATTTAAGTGTTGATTAACATGCTTATTTCTTATCAGTGACATATCATATAGAGCAACTCTACCCCTAAAAGTCCCCTTAGGCTATAGGCAACTCCGCCCCTAAAAGTTTTCCTAAAGTGAACACTAATTGATTAACATGCTTATTTCTTATCAGTGACATATCATATAGAGCAACTCTACCCCTAAAAGTCCCCTTAGGCTATAGGCAACTCCGCCCCTAAAAGTTTTCCTAAAGTGAACACTAATTGCTTAAGTGCATCTTCACCTCTAAACTAAATAACCCAGACTATTGGTATTAAAATGGCTAGGTATTTATAAAAAAAAGGAATTAGATTTTTTTATATTTTTTGTATTATTAATCATGACTGATGTCACTTTGATGTCATGCCATCTGGCACTAGGTCAGGCAATTCGAGCCTGGTGGGGATGTCTGGCTTCCCTGAAGCCCAGTCTAGTAGCTGCTCTTAATTTGCAAATTTTGTGCACTGGCATTTTAAAGACTAAATTTTGACTTTCGAAATTCAAGTATGTAAATTCAGGCATCCACTATAATCCGGTGTATTATAAAAGTTTTAAATTGATTGATTATTTAAATTTTGTATAAACACCTAAGAATACATATCTATGACTTCTTGTAACTTTGGAAAGAGAGATATTATAAAACTGAGAGGTGGTTGATAGACGAATTCATTAACAGTGTGGCAATTATACTTTTCAAGAATCCATAACACTTTACGTACAAATTTCAATATTGTAAGAAACATGATAATCACATACACTCTTATTTAATTATCTCCGTCCTTTTTATTGGATTTATTCAATATGATGATCATAGTTAAACAGAAGTATTTATTTATCATTTTCTTTTGCCTAACTAGATAGTTCACATGTTTTGATTGTCTGACAAAAAACATTTTTAAAATGTACATTCTGTGGTGGGGAGATTCTTGGATAGCCAGTACTGTATTCATTCTCTATTCTCTTGTCACGTAATTAGGTCAATTAGTGAGAGATAGAGATAGACAAACATACAAATAGTGATTCTGTACCTCTGTTGTTTATTATCTTGAGAAATCTTCTTCTGTGATGAAAATAACATGATTTTGAAAAACGGATTGTTATAATCATTAAAGTTTGATGTGATGTGGATCCAACAACTAATCTCTATTTTTTTTTTTTTAAATTGGGATTAAAGGCTTCCCACAAATATAAACAGTAAACCCCAAACCGATTCATCACCCGCCAAAATAGACCGTTGGGAAATTTGGGTTGGACCATAGAGAAGTTACTTGGGCCCAGCCAGCCCAGATTAGTCACCGCGAATCTCTGTTGATTTTTCAGGTGGAATGTGAGCAGAAATGGCGACTTTGGCTTTTGTGAGCCTAACATCTCCGCCGTTCTCGTCGTTGCGCCGGTCTCCGTCGACCCACGGAAGATTCCCGCTCCTCCATAAATCTCTGAATTGTGGTCAGAGATCTCTGCTTCTTCCCATAACATGCTCGTCTACCGAACCAAATCAAAACGCCGACGACTCGGAATCCGAAACGGCGTCGTTGACTCCGTCTTCTTCGAGTGACTTCACCTACAAACTCTACGCAGGGCTCGGAGGCGTTGGGTTTCTCGAGACGACGTACTTGACTTATCTCAAGCTCACAAATTCCAATGCATTCTGCCGCACCGGCGGCGGCGGCGGCGGCAGCGGCAGCTGCGGCGACATCCTCAGCAGCGATTACGCTGTCGTTTTTGGTACTCCCCTTAACTCCATATCTGAAACCAATTCAAATTTTTGATCACCCAAAACAAGAAAAAGTGAAAATTTCGATTGGGTTGTTGTGGATTGGAAATGAATTGCATTGCACGCAAGGTGTTTGATAAAAATCCCTTTTGGCTTTCCCAGGTGTTCCTCTTCCGCTTATCGGAATAGTTGCTTATGGGTTAGTTGCTACTCTGGTTGTGCAGCTTTTGACTGCAAAGAAGTTGCCTTTTGGAATTGATGAATCTAATGCTCGCTTAGTATTGCTTGGGACTTCAACTTCCATGGCAGCGGCTAGCGCTTGTTTTTTGTACATTCTTGGCACAAAGTTTTCAGGAGCTTCTTGCTCGTATTGCTTGTTATCCGCTTTGCTCTCTTTCACCTTGTTTTTCATTACTTTAAAGGTGAGCTTTTGGATATTGTTCTTTTCTGTTCTCTTTGATTTGATGTTAATGGCAGTGATCTAGTATTTGGGTTTGTTGAAATTTCGGATTTTGGGTTAGAAAAAGTACAGAAGGAAGTGGGTTTGCTGTTTTGTATAGCTAGCTTGGTGGTTGTGACTCTCAACAGGTCATATAGTGCTCTTCCACCTGTGCCCTCAAGGTGATTAACCTAACTCATATTTTTATTTTTTTAGCTTTTCGGTTTCATGGATGTGTTAGTTTCATGGGTGATTAACGGAACTCGTATTCTGCTTTGAAGCTCAATCTTCTTGTATTATGAGGCTGCCTGTCTAACTAATTTGATAGAGGAGGAAATAGAAATATATGTTAATAAGAATGGCAGTCAGAGTGGTAGGAAACATTGGAGACGGATAAACTTAAGTGTTACAATGATTAATGATTTTCATAACAGTAAAGAGTAAATCATAAATAATGTATGGTAGGTTTGATGCTCGCAGCATCAAGGTAGCTGTGGTTTCCTTTATATTCTATTTTCTTCACTTTTGTTACTTTATGTTTAAGGAATTCACCGTAATGGGAATTCAATGGTCATTGATATGAATAGATCATTCTTTCACTGTCTAGTCTTTTGTGTTGAGTCTAAAGATGTTGCCAACTTGGCTATTTATGTAGATGAAATTAATATCTGTTTTCTGTTTCCCTTTTTTCCTTACCTTTCTACCAAAAAAAAAAATTCTAATATAAGATGTTGACGTGGTTTAATCGTAACTGTTTAAATAAGAGGGGATGGAAGGAGAAAGAAATTAAGAGGTGCGAGAATCCTACTCCTTTTCAAAATGCTAAGTTAACTTTTAACTCTTATTAGTCAACGAGGCGAATATAAAGAGAGAAATCCCATTGGATGAGATCATGTATGCTTCGGAAGCTACCAAACCTCTGTAAAAAAAATTTTAAAAAAAAAGTTACTAAACAAATGTTATGGTCACTTTTACACGTGTAAATTGATCTTGACTGTTAGATAACACCAACGACTAGTCTGTTGCTTGTCATATTGATGTTAATGCTACTCAAATTGCCAATTAAGCATTCTTTCATCATGATTATTAATATTGAAAGGTCTCACATGCATCAACACGTGTTTTATTTGTGTGTTAATACTCAAAATTTGCAGGTTAACAAACTACATACTAAAGCCTTGGTGGGATTGGGATGTGGACTGTAATGAAATTGACACATAAATGTAAGTGGTTCACCTCTAAAAATTGGGTTACATCCACTGTATTGCACAAATTCTATTAACTGCAAGACTGGAAAACAACACTCAACTAATACATCAATTCTCTCCCTCCTTTTTGGTCTCACCCCTTATTGGAGGTTTTTACCCCTTTATATAGGCCCTCAATGAACCCTTCAGCTTGGGTCCTTCCTACTTGGCATTCAATCCGCTGACTACATAGACTAGCTTACTAACATCTTGTCATCTGCCATCCAGACATTTGATAGTGAAGTGATGGGTGTCCAGTTAAGATAACACGCATTCACATTGTAAAGTGGACTGAGCCTTTGATCTGCCTCGATTGTCGAACTCAACCTCTCTGAGCGCATTCCGACTCACTTTTCGTTTAAATCCTAGGTCCATGCTGTTTAATTTGGGTCGCTAAATGGCTTGTTTGATGTCTGAGTAGACCTTCCCTTAGAGATTTGTGTCATAAAATTGTTAGTCTGCCCATGTGCTGTCAATGGTTGACAAACCTTTCGTATACCCTGGTCGGTTGGACGGTGTTCGACAAGCCCTTCAGCACTTGGACGTGTTCCTTTCCAAGCCCTTTGGACCTTGGGCTTCTTGGTCCCCCATGGTCTTTGACTTTGCCTTGGGCTCTTCGTGGTTTCTTTCTAGGCTGGCACCTTCGGATGAGCCTAAAAATATCCAACATTAACATCGCGTAGCACCAAATTAATTTTTATTTTATCTAATTATTAATGATCACGACCCTCATATGCATCAACCATTAAAATCAACCTCCACGCATGCCATACCACAATCCCAAATACCAAATTAGCATTATTTTTCCTTAATTAGCCAAGTAGATTAAGGCTTGACCACATGCCCATGCCATAAACACTCTTTACTAGTTCAACCCTTGAAAGACTTTTTCTCCTCCCCTCCTTCTATCTTTGGACCCACCCTCCACTAAAATTGCCCGTCCATTCTATCCAAACCCTAATTTAATCAACAGAACGCCAACTCAGCAATCAGACACCCAGATACCTCCAATAACGGAAGATCCGTCCGAATATTCCATTCGCCCCCTTAATTCCTGAGCCAGTCACGAAATAATACCGCTTGTCGTCGGCTACATAATTCTCTCTCATCCAACGCCATTGACCCCCTCATCCTCCCTTCCCACTTCAAAATTCTGTCACAATTCCCCTCACTTTCTCGCCATCCAAACAGGCAACAAGAAAGTAATACTAAACAGAAAGAAATGCATACTCCAATCTCCGATTCCGAGCAGCAGGAACTCATCGAGAAGCTCGACATCTTCAGGATCAGGGGTCGTGACAAACGCGGCCGCACCGTCCTTCGCATCATCGGCAAATTCTTTCCAGGTATTTTATGGATCTTCTGAGATTGCTTTTTGTAGAAAGCACTTCTGTTTCAGAGCGCTTGTGCTAGGAATGATTTTATTAAAAATACCATTGACTTTTTTTTTATCAAAAGTTCAAGCGATCCTGGAAGTGCTTTTTGAAGAAGCCAGTGCTTCTCCAGAAAGTGCTTTTGTGACCTATAACGTTTTCTGTCAATTTCAAAGCGCTTTCAGCATTTCAAAAGATTATTCCCAAACAGATTCTTAATCATTCTTCGTAATCAACAATTTATCCTTAATTTATTTTAGTTTTCTGATTATCTGATTTTTAATTTTAATTTTGTATTATTTAGCTCGAATTGTGAGCGTTGAGGCTCTGCGGAAGTATTTGGAGGAGAGAATATTCCCAGAGATCGAGAAAAAGCCGTTCGCTGTGCTGTACGTGCACACCGGAGCTCAAAGGTGCGAGAACTTCCCCGGAATCTCAGCCGTCCGATCAATCTACGACGCCATCCCGATCGCCGTCCGCCGGAATCTCGAAGCCGTGTATTTCCTCCACCCCGGCCTCCAGGCCCGCCTCTTTCTCGCCACCTTCGGCCGCTTCTTTTTCACCGACGGGTAAATAATTGATTGATTTACTTGAACGGAAAAGGCGCATGCAAGTATTTTTCCTGTCATTTGTACTAACATGCGCTTGTGGTGCGGCGCAGGGTATACGGAAAGCTGAGGTACGTGAGCAGGCTCGATTATTTGTGGGAGCACGTGAGGAGGAGCGAGATTGAGGTGCCTGATTTCGTGTACGATCATGATGAGGACTTGGAGCACCGTCCGATGATGGACTACGGATTGGAGAGCGATCATCCGAGGGTGTACGATGCGCCCGCGGTTGATTCGCCTGTGTCGACGTACTCCATGAGATGCATCTCTTAGCTAGTCGTAATAATTGAGAAGTAGTTTTTTTTTGTTCTTCTCGCTTTGTTACAATTTAGTGGTTGATTAGGATAAATGTGGTTGTATTTAGATAATATATATAAATCCAAATTTTCAATTTTTGGTCTGTTAAATTATAATAAAATTGAAAAATTAACAACTAAGCCAAATTGGTCCATCGATCATCACTCAAATTTTATAAAATCAAAGGAGTTTTGTCGTGAATGTTTGTAGTTTACAACCTTTGTGCTACGATTTCAAAAGGAAGTCGCAAAATTAAAGAAACCAAAGTTTAAAGAGAGCGCGCGAAATTACTTATCTTTCAAGAAATTTAAGTTCCGTGATCTTCATTTCGATTCAATTTTAACCAACAATAAGGCTCAAACTCAAGAACAAAAACCTAGAAATGATTAGTTCCGAAAATTACGCTCTTCAATCGAACTCTTCCACCAGTTTTTATGGTTACTAATGCGTGTAAAGGATGACAACGAGTTCAAGCAAGTGTCGTCATAGGATGATTGAGAATTTAGGCTGATGGGAGAAGAGAGTGGAAAGGGGTGGGTGAGGAGGGGAATCTGATTCAAGAAACGCATTACGTTACCAATTACATGTAAAGATTTGAGTTCCAACAAAGAAACAGATTGCATAATCTGCATATATACATCCATAACAACATCGATAAACCGCATGCTTACACATCGGATAAACTAGATTGATGATTTTACACTAGTTTCGTATCATATGATTCTACAAATCACTCATGAGAAACTGGATATTCCGCCCCCGAGAGATTCAGAAAATGTGTCTTCATTCGCTGTCAGCAGTATCCCTGGCAAGTGTTGAGAAATAATTAAAAACAAACAAATCCTAGTTTTTCCAAGTGAAACACTATCAGTACACAATACTCAGGGGAATAAGCATGCTCTCAATCTACCTCATGAATCGCGATAGAACTTTTTCAGGTTTTGAAGAAAACCTGTATTTCTTCCCTTTTCTTTAAAACACGCGTTATCCTACATCAATTTGTTTACATTTTCGATATGGCCATTCGGTGTCTATAGAAGATTGTCATAACATGAGCACTAAATCATGGGTTTGTCATCGCTGGAAACCTACAATCCTTTGAGCTGAATGATAATGTTCTTTAGGAAAAAGACTGCATGAACTAGCCTTGTTAATGATTCCAAAAATTGCTTATCTGCTATCACATTCTGAAGATGAAATTCAGTTGAAAATACAAAGCACTTTTTGTTTCGCCGAGTGGCAAAAACAAAAATTTTGTAGGCATGTAAACAGTAAACCTTTCACATTTTGAGAAGAATGAAGCATATCAGACTTACATTAATCAGTCTGCAAGCCGATGCCGACGGAAATCAAGAACAGGGCGGAGCCAACTGGATGGTGGATGGAGCATTTTGTTAAAGCAGGACAAAGCATGTCCGTCCCGAATGATGCCACTCTCTAGCATGAACACGCGAGTGTTACACCTTTTTGATCCCCCAATTCCGTGTAAATGAGGAAGCTTTTGATCAGTGAATAAAATGCAATTTCCCTTCACTCTACCAAAGTCTTTGGTGGAGACGGCGAAAGACCCATCATTGCTCAAAATAAACACTTGATCTCCCAAGTTCTTCACATCAACCCACCTACCCCATTCTTGATCCAGCCTATAAACTTTAAAATCAACAGCCTCGCCGTCAACAGAAGCGGCGAAACGATGAGGAGGAGCTTGAAAATTAGGGCCAAAAACACTAACATTTTCATTCTCAACATTGTGCTCTGGGAACCTTTCCATTTCACACTTGTCAAGGTACCGATCAACAACGAAGAGATCGCCACAAGACTCAACCAAATGCTTCCGCCCGCCAAACCCACATAACGGAGGCGAAAATTGGATCACATTCAAATCAGAATTGACCCATGAAATTGTTCCCCATCTATCGACAACATAGCATTGACCCTTATACACAATAAGATCATCGTAGTGTGAGTTTTGTTCATCCACATGGGTCCATTTCTCATCCCCGAATCTCAAGAAACCCAACTTTCCGCCATTACAAATCATAAAAATACCACAATCATTCAACTTCTTTGCATCCATGACTACCACTTTGTTCACACAAGCCGTAACAACATTGAGACCATTCCTAAACTGCAGACTATACGATTTTCGCAATTCGACCATCTTAAAGTCCAACAAATTGAATTCCTTTAAAGAGTTAGATGCAGGGAAAAACCTGAGCGGCTTATTACTGATTGGATGCAGCAATCGCAGGTCCCCGGAACTCGACTCCTCAAACTTCACCACCCACGGTTTTGACGAATTGGGCTTTTCGCCGACGAGCGATTCCATCCGATAGACTTTGATTTGAAAGAGTAGGGCTTTGGGTTGAGTCTGCAGAGCTCCGCCATCCTCGGCGGCGGGAGGGGAAGAGAAGCTGAGGGGCAGAGGAGGGGTAACGGGTTGCTGAAAAGGGGAGACGGAGGAGCGCCATGTCTTGCAGACGCTGCGAAATCGGAGAACGTCGAGGCGGTTGTCGAGGCGATTTCCGATTGCCGGCCATAGCTCCTTTGGAAGATCGGACCACTCCTTCGTCGTCTCCATCTTGATTGACTTAGGAGACAGGAGAATCTATGGAAAAATGGTTGTTTATCATAGTGTGGTCCCTCCCCTTTAATTCGCGCCCTTTTATTTGTCGAATTCTTATTGGGTGGGGATTTCAGTTTGTCAACAAATAAGAAAAATCTCAGATTGTCTGATATGACAGGTCGGATAATAACTGAGTTCATATCCATTTTATTCTCTAATCAAGCTATTTAACAATGATTTGGTGAGTTTGTCAGATTTATTTAATTTTTACTATATTATTGTTGTTTTATTTTCACTCCTTTAAATAGTTGATTCCTTATTACATAAGATCAAATTTATGAAATATACGGAATTCCAGAATTGAAAATAAACTCAATTTTTGTTACCTGCCGTAGAAACTTAATTGTGGGTCACTCGTTTTGCTTTAGTGTAATGACGAAAATATGCTACCGCATCATATGTAAAAGAGTTGCACGTGAAGAAGGATTTATTGTTTCTTCACATGTATACACAATAAAATTAATAACATATTCATTATTTTTTAAAATAAGAAAACAGATGTTAAAATATTAATGGACAAATTAAAAAATGAATACGAGTTACTAATACGTATCCAATTGTTTTTTTTTAATAAAAAAATGATATTATTTATTCTGAGGGAGTGGCAGAGTGGATTAAGCCTTATAATGTGCTAGTAATAATGTAGTTCAAAATTGCTTTTAATTGGGTATCGAACATAAAACCTCTCACTTACAAATAAAAAAGAATGACACTAGACCGTAGTACTAGTGGCTAGTATGACACACCCCGTCCCGAAGGAGGGCATGCTGGCCGTCACGTGAGAGTGACGTAACCATTTGCACAGTTCGGAAGCTTTAAAAATATACAACTTCTAAAATGAAACACCCGAAGGTGAGTCCTTATTTGGTCCTACAACACTACACAACACAACACAACACTACACGTAAATGTAACGAACTAGGGGTAAAAAGGTAAATTCACACATACGTTTTTATAATCTCGGGACGGGATGTCACAACCTACCCACCTTAATAGAATTTCGTCCCGAAATTCAAAACAACCAATCAACGACCCCTAGTGGTCAAAGAACAATCTAGGATACAAATTCCTCGTCTGATATTCTGTCTCCCATGTAACTTCCTCGACTGAATGATTCCTCCACAAAACTTTCACTAAGTTCACCATCTTGTTCCTCAGAACCTCCTCTTTCCAATCTAAAGTCGTCCTTGGTTCCTCAACCAGTTTAATCCGGATTAATTCTCAATAGTTGCACCGGAACTCCATGTGACGAATCTGCCATCTAGTGACAACGCATCGAAATATAATACATTATGCACCTTAGCAAATTATGAAGACATCACCACTTGTATGCAACTTCATCGATTCCTTTAGTGGTCAAAAACGGTCTGATGTGTTTAAGACTTATTTTGTCTCCTTTCCAAATCTCACTATTTCTTTTCATGATGAAATTTCTAAAAATGTTGAATCATGAAACACATTATGCTCTTACAATAACTCTGGAAGTAATTCAAGCAACTTCACTTACTCTTCGATGATCACATAAAGTCCGATGTACTTAGGACTTAATTTGCTTTCCTTTCCCAGCCGAATCATACTTTTCTAAAGTGAAAACTTCAAAATTATAAGATCATCTACGTTAAACACTCGATTAGTGACATGTTCAACTATTAATCTCTTTTGCCATTCCTGGCTACTCTCAGGTTAAACTTAATCACCTGAATACTTTGAGAAGACTCATCCATAGTTTCAGGGCCTACCAAAACTCTTTCGTGATCGAATCTTCTCTATCCAGAAGCATTTCTTCCACAAATCAGCAAAAATCGACACATTTCATGGTCCTTATGGCGTTACTTTGGACACTGTGCAACCAACATACTTAAGAAACTCAGCAGTTCCGTAACCCAAATCTCTTCTCCATAAAACATATAAGTACTGTTGCACTGTGGTTGTTACTCAACACTGAAGTAAATGTACTAACTTGGTACATTGATCAACTATCACTTCAAGTTCAATCATAACCATCCTATTCTCGAACTCAGCAATCTTTCTTTTTCCCCTTCCTTCTTTACCTTGGTTAATTCTTAATTTTCTTTGTTAACCATTTGAGTCTTGAGTACGACCTTACTAAAAAGACTTAACTTGAAAATTAGCAATTACAACTTCTTCTCAATCTTCCATTCTCAACTTTACTTCAGTTGATTTCCAATCCACAAGAAGACAATCTTGGCAAGCGTGCCAGACATTAACTCTTACCACAGTCTTTTCACCAAGTGCATCAGCTAGAACAATTTTACGATCACCCTGGTCGTACAATCATGTTCATTAAACAATTCAATCCACCTTCGCTGCCTCATATCAAAATCCTTCCAAGTAATGGATATTGGAGACTTTTTGGATAAGTAAAAATCTTGCATTCTTACCAAATATAATGTCTTCATAACTTCACAGCAAGAATGGTAATCATGACTTCCAAATCACCAGTAGGGTAATTCATTTCACGAGGTTCCTTTTGTCGTGAAACGTATGTAATCATCCTAACATTTGCATCAACATGCATCCCATACCATTCAAGAAACATCACTAAAATTTATGATTACCACTATCTTCTGGGAATACTAAAATACGTGCATGAGTGAGGAAATACTTCAGTTGTTGAATTCTTTGCTCACAATTTCCTTCCCACTCATACATAACCTCTTTTCTCAACAATCTCGTCAATGACAAAGCAATGACTGAAAAATCTTTCACGAACCGTCCATGATAGCTTGTTAAGCTAGGATAACTCCAAATCCCAATCACGATTCGTGGTTGTTCTAAATTCTCAATTTCTGCTACCTTTTATGAATTCACTTGAATACCTGAAGCAGATATAGCAAATCTTAGAATGCCACTTGATTCATTTAACTTTAGCATTTGCTAAACTTAGCATACAACCAACGTTCTAACAATCTTTACTTCACCGACTTAATATGTTTACATGCTCTGCTCTGGCTCAGAATGTACCAGAATATCGTCCATGAAAATGATAACAATTTATCAAGGCATTCCTGGAATACTTCATCCATCAACTTATGAAATAGCATGAGTATCCGCATAGCATCACCAAAATTTATAAAGACTATAACAAGTCCAGAAAACAATCTTAGGATCAACGTCGCTCAAAATCTTCAATTGGTAATGGACAGACCTCAAGTCGATCTTTGAAATTACACAAATACCTCTTAACTGATTCATTAAACATCAGTACACCATCATGGATAACGGTCCTCAATCGTTACCCGATTCCATGGTCTATAATCAATGGATAGTCTTTAAAGTCCATTTTCTTTTTCACCAACGAACTGGGCTCCTCAAAAGTGTTGTATTAGGTTGAATGAAACTTTTATCAACCAATTCTTTCAACTAAATTTCCAATTCTCTTAACTCATCATGAACTAATCTCTAACATAAAATTTTATACCTGGAAACAAATCGATATTGATCTTCACATTTTTGCCTGAAGGCAATCCAGGTAAACTTTCAGGGAAAACATTGAAAAAGTGTCCAATCCCTTTTTCATTTTTCATATTAGTAGGAGCAACATTATGTAGTACCGCATAAGATGAGTACCCTTGTAACCTTTTGATAACAATCTCTTTGCTCTCACAGCAATGTTAACGGCCTAACTCAATCCACTTTGCCTGCCCACCAAAGTAATCTCTGATCAATCAAATCGATGGAAAGTAACTAAGTTCCCGTAGTAACCCATCTTGTCATGATTTAACGCCATTAAACTGTGCCTAAAATCACTTTCAGTTCCTCGATATCCCACAAAATAAAATTCACTGGTATAACTTTAACTTTCACCTTTATTGAACACCTTGAATAACACCAACTCATGTAGGTAACCTACTTGTTTACTTGCTTAACAGATCCAACCAATAAGTTATAAATATTACGGTCTGCAGCCCGCAATACAGATAAATCACTGTTGTCTCGATAAGTAAGCAACAATTCCTGAAGGTGTTACATTTCCATCTTACTCCACACAGGGATAATTACATATAAACACCTCAATCATGCTCCATCATCACTTTCTTTGGCAACATCATCCATAATACGAAATACATCAGCCAGAGTCAACTAGAATGACTTGTACGGCTGATTCTCTAGCTCAACTAGTTATGCTAGCATATTAGCCGGAGTTACTTATAGTAACCTGTACGACTTACTCATCAATTCCTCATGTGTCAGCCGGATCCACCTTTCGTGGTCTGTTCGGCTGAACATTCAACTTATCAAACATCTTGGCACCCACAGTTCATATAACCCAAACTAATGATCCAAACACCTGCTGGACTGATATTGGTGGTATCAAGGAAACTGTCGGGTAATAACTAATTCTAGGGACAATTCATAACTCTATATCCCTTCTGTCTATACAAACACATTCACTGATTCCACACTTTCCAAAGTGTTTAGTCTTGTACCTGCTGCACAAGGTACATTTCCCTTACTCGAGTCACCTTGACTCTGAATCTGGAATTTCCAGTAAGTCTATCACTTTGACTTTGACCAATGGCATTAAAACCTCAGTTGGAAGAATTAGCTCTAGCTTCACTTCTCTTGAAGCTCTGAATCTTTCTATATTCTTGATATGACGAATCATTAACTTTATCGTCCTCTTTTGATTCCCATTCTTTTATCATTCTTCTTTACTCTCGCTGAACATGTTCTCAGAGTCCTCAAGGCTCAACAACATCTTGTATATTCCTGGTAAGAATTACAATGGATAGTGGTCACCCAAAATACCACTGCCTTATGCCACCCAGCCTAAAACAATATAACACTTCAATCAAAATAGCAGCAATATTCGAATGGGACGAGGCAAGTCTGAGAACTTTCTATAATACTCATCGATCGTCAGCTTTCCTTGTCTCACATTTGTAAACTCTTGCTTTCTACCATCATAAGATGCCGAATGAATAATTCTTTTCTTTAAACAAGTCCTTAAACAATTCTCAATCGGCTGTTTCCTTCGGTGACAACGAATTATACTCCTGTTTCCACCAGGATACAAGTTCATAACTCAAACCAGGTAGTCGTCTCAACCCTTCTGTCAAAAGGAAGATTCCTTTGACTTGCATAATCTAAAACATATTTTCCAATTGATTAATCCATCACTTTGCTCCCTCAGGTTCATCATTTCATAAGGTGATTCAAATTCAACTCATAACCCATCTTAAAATGTCCCTTTCAGATAATATACTGAATCACCAAAATAATAGTTTCCCCTAATAGCTAAATCAGGGAGACTAAATTCCTCTAACTACGTGGTTTGCTACGAGGCGGTGTAGTTCTGACATAATTCACTAGAACTTCTCAAGATGTCCAAGATTGAAACTAGGCTCTGATACCAACTGACACACCCCGTCCCGAAGGAGGGCATGCTGGCCGTCACGTGAGAGTGACGTAACCATTTGCACAGTTCGGAAGCTTTAAAAATATACAACTTCTAAAATGAAACACCCGAAGGTGAGTCCTTATTTGGTCCTACAACACTACACAACACAACACTACACGTAAATGTAACGAACTAGGGGTAAAAAGGTAAATTCACACATACGTTTTTATAATCTCGGGACGGGATGTCACATAGTAAGTATCCATTTAAGTTTGCCAAAGGTGTTTCAAATCTCTCTCTTGCAGTTGCAGGTGATAGTGCTTCTGGTTTTGGTATGAGTAATTTATTATCATAATGTTTTGTTTTATTTTTTTTTTAAATTTGATGAGTTCGATGGCGTAGCAGGTGTGCTAAATTAATAACATATTCATTATTTTTTAAAATAAGAAAACAGATGTTAAAATATTAATGGACAAATTAAAAAATGAATACGAGCTACTAATACGTATCCAATTGTTTTTTTTAATAAAAAAATGATATTATTTATCTAAGGGTGTGGCAGAGTAGATTAAGCCTTACAATGTGTTATTAATAATGTAATTCAAATTTGTTTTTAGTTGTATATCGAACATAAGACCTCTCACTTACAAGTAAAAAAGAATATCACTAGACCGTAGTACTAGTGGCTAGTAAGTATCCATTTGAGTTTGCCAAAGGTGTTTCAAATCTCTCTCTTGCAGTTGCAGGTGATGGTGCTTTTGGTTTTGGTATGAGTAATTTATTATCCTAATTTTTTGTTTTATTTATTTTTAAATTTGATGAGTTCGATGGTGTAGCAGGTGTGCTAAATTTGATGGAAAGGGATTCTCTTCGAATTTCTTTCCACCAAATCCACCTAGTCCAGGATCTGGGGTGTTGAATTTTGATCCAACGGCTACAAACAGGGAGTCCCTTTAAAAGTTATAGTAACTGTAGCCGTTGAATCAAAAGCTAATGGCCCGGATCTCAGACTAGGTGGATTTGATGAAAAGGTATCCGGAGAGGATCCCTTTCCAAATTTGATGATATGTTGCTTGTAATTGTAAAGCAAGTGCCGGTTGGAATAGGGCAGAAGAGGATATTTTCTAGATTCACTTTGTAGGGATCTTAGGAATTTTCATATTCGAACTGTTCATTGTATATCGCGTGATCACTTTTCGTTAAATATTATTTGTGTTTAATTTTAAATAAAAAAGTCAAATGATTTTTGAGCGCATGATACACGATGAATGACTAAGATGTAGAAATCCCTAAGATCCTCATAAAATGGATTCGAATGGAATTCAATTTCGAATGGGGCACGGTCACGAGTGGGACCCAGGTAGGTATTGCAGAAGGTGAGATGGTCGTGGGACCAAGCTGAAAGTGCCAATTTGGCACCCTTTCCGTTGTGGTGCAAAATTCATTAGAAAACTCCTTGTTAGGCAAACACTTGATGGTATTGGTGGTGCACCTACTCCTTCCCAAAAGAATTTTTTATTTTTTATTTTTTTAAAATATATTTTTTATTATTATTATTTTTTATTTATTTATTTATTTATTTTAAATAATCTCTAAAATTATTTTTTGTAAAGGTGATATTCAAATAAAGATTAAAAAATTAAACAATTCTGATTATGAAATTTGTACGGTCAAGATATGTTATTAGCAAGAGAAAATGAACTCATCCTCCCTAGAGATGTATAATACTTGCATGAACTCATCCTCTCCAAGGAAGTATAATACTTGCATTCCTTATGTGGGGATGCATGTATTGCCCTATTTTCGAATACCGTATATTGATCGAATAAAATCAATGGTCAGACTTGTTTAATTTATAGGAAAGCACAAATCCCCTATTTGCAAATACTATATATTGACCGAATGTAAGCATTGATCAGAATCTTTTAATTTATAGGAGATACACATGTGTCCCCTGTTTGCTAATACCATATATTGACCGAATGAAATTAATGATTGGAATTATTTAATTTATTAATCTTCAATTGAAGATCACTCATGTAAAAAACCATTCAAATTCGAGATTGTTTAATCATCAAAATACATCAAATAAATGGACGGTTCACCATAAATATATTGCTTAGTACTTACACCGTCGATTTGTTCTATACATTTGAATGACTAAATGATTTTCAATTGAAATTCATGGGTGCAAGTATTATCTTATATTAAAAGCAAATACTCTATATTATATTGGAAGAAAAGAACTTCTGTGATGCTTGTTGAAGATATCGATCGCAATTATTGCTAATTATTCCAATTTAAAAATGGATCAAAACAACAAACCCTCACAAATTTAACTTATTTTTACATTAAAAGAAAAGAGAAGATTCATTTCTTCTTTATTTTGGTTTGGATCTAATCATTAGGAAGTGATGTTAACATGAGTAGCCACCAACCGACTGAAATTCATGGGTGTGACAAATCTTGTTCCTCCACCATAGAGGGTAAGTGCTGCCAATTCCGAAGCATATTCAGTGGGATGATAACTGTCCCAGAACAAGTACTCGCGCTGATTCGCACAAAGGTTGGGGCCAATGAGAAAAAAGCATGGCAATTCTCCACTGAACTTTCCTGATCCACAGCAGGCTGATTGGACGTCCTTGAAGCCTATCAAGTTGAAAGATTGTATATTCATTTTTTAAGACTTGAAAGGTAAATCTAATCATAACAACCCTAGTGATTTGATGATAAACATTTTAGTGCGACGGTAGTATTGCCATGTGGTGTGTTATCAAAGACATTGTTATTATTAGTTATAGTACGTGTATCTATTTTTTTAATATTATTACTTTCATAAAATATTAAGTTTATGGTCTACTCATATTACATAGAGTATGTGAATATATAAGTCAACATAGTGGCGGTTTTGGGATTGTGCAATAGGTGCCCTTGCACAAAACCCCCAATCCTAAAGGGCAATAAATATGATATCATCCACATATGTACCAACTTGGTTTGTAGCAAAAATACTTCACCTTTGAAAAAAAATCTAGGTTATGTATGTGAATAAAAGAAATATAACCTCCATACGCATAAGAGAAATCACTTTTATGTTTTTAGTTTGATTCTACCAGCTTTGCTCTAAATTTTGTTTTTATATATATTTTTTTCATAATTTTTGTTGGTTTTAATTATAACTCGAGTAATAGTACTCCATTTAAGTAGATCACTTATTAGTACAATTAACATCCGACGATAGTTATGACGACACAATCTCTAGTTTAATCAATTTGCACATATAACCTTTAAAAGATGATTAAGAAAATAAACATGTTATTATAAAATTTGTAATGTGAACATATGTTAGTCGCAAAATGAATGAATGGACAAGGCAGTACACGGATGGATGAACAAGGTGGTGCACTCATAGGGTCCTTCAGTTGTTAGATTCTTTTTACAGCTTGTATAAAGAACAAACTCAAGGTTCAATTAAATCACCATGTTTTCTATATGAAATGCTTACCGAAGGCTAATGGGTCTTCAAGGATACTCATGGTCATTTCATAAGCATTCCCGAGTGAGTATTTCATCCCTTCCAATTTTGAACTCATGTTTCGCAGAAGATCCTTAAGTGAAATGAAAAAGGATTGAGCGAGCTTGTTTAGATCTTCTCTACAATCACCCGACTTCTTTGATGAAGCACGTAAATTAGGACAGCATCCAATTGGAGGAATACTTATAATCCCAAATTTCCGAGCTCCTAGCATGTATAAATTCTGCATTATACATATATTAAAAATTGATTGGAAACAAAAAGATAAATCCAGGGGAATGATAAGAGGATCAAATTTTGAATAATGTTTTTGGTACTACATATGCTAATCACCTTGACCACATTCCTAGTAAAGGTGGATATGTATTAGTAATGTAATCAGGAGGATATGTTGCGAGCTTCGGTGTTACAGTTTGGTGATGCTTGGCATAAGCGGTTGAATTTAATGGAATTTGCCTACAACAACAGCTTTCATTCGAGTATCGGCATGACACCATTTGAGGCATTATATGGTAGATCTTGTCGCACACCGTTGTGTTGGTCAGAGGTAGGGGAAAGAGTTTTGGTGGGCCCGGAGATTGTTGAGGAGACTACTCAAAATGTTCAGGTAATTAAGTCTAACCTAAAGGCGGCCCAGGATAGGTAGAAGAGTTTAGCAGATCGGCATGCTACTGACAGAGTGTATGAGGTTGGTGATTGGGTATTTCTGAAGCTTTCACCATGGAGAGGCGTTGTACGGTTTGGAAAGAAAGGTAAGTTGAGTCCCAGGTATATCGGACCATACATGGTCACTGAGCGAGTTGGCGAGGTAGCTTACAGGCTGGAGTTACCTCCGGAGTTGGCTAGAGTACATAACGTTTTTCACGTGTCCATGCTTCGACATTATGTTGCTGATCTATCTCATGTGATACCACCTTAACCCTTGGAAATCAATCCGGATTTGACTTATGATGAGGAACCAGTGACGATCCTAGATTGGAAGGAAAAGGTTATGAGGAACAAGACAGTGAACTTGGTGAAAGTTTTGTGGAGGAATCATTATGTGGAGGAAGCTACGTGGGAAACTGAAGATCGGATGAGAGATTTGTATCCTCGGTTGTTCTTTGATCACTAGGGGTTGTTTTGTATGGTTGTTTTGAATTTCGGGACGAAATTCTTATAAGGTGGGTAGGTTGTGACAGCCCGTTCCGGAATTTTCAAACCGTAAGTGTGAAAGGACGATTTTGCCCCTAATGTGAATTTTCGTTGTGTGGTTGTTTTTGGATTGTTGTTGGCTGATTGTGGACCACACACATTTCCACACACACACCCTCACCTTTCTCTGCCCTGCACCCCCTGTCCGAGCCCTCTCTCTCTCCCATTTTCACCTCCATTTGTACGGACATGCCTAGAAACCCTCTAAATCTTCACAGATCGAAGAAACAAAGTACATATTCATGCTCGTGAGGTCCGTAGAAGTTCAACCATACCCATTTCAGGTAAGGATACCTTCGTTTTCACGTCGAACTCGGGATACCCGATTTTTGTCACTGTTCATGCACACGTTAATTCTTGTGTTTTTGGGAATTTCAAG
Source organism: Pyrus communis (assembly GCF_963583255.1). Taxonomy (NCBI): domain Eukaryota; kingdom Viridiplantae; phylum Streptophyta; class Magnoliopsida; order Rosales; family Rosaceae; genus Pyrus; species Pyrus communis. The sequence goes on along the minus strand of NC_084803.1, from coordinate 15,270,176 downwards.
CTTGTATGAAGCTTAGTGAGGTCCTTAGGAGGCTCGGGGTGGTTCGTTTGAAGGTTTTGGACGTCGGGATCGTGAGTTACAAGGTTGGCCGGAGTTGGTGGTGTTTTCCCGGTGAGATTCCGTGGATTTTAGCACTTGAAAGTGGTATGGATTTGTTCCTCTCGTTGTAAGCTTCATTTTGGTACCAATTTTGTGAAATTTGGTTGAAAAACGAAGAAGATATGAAGGTTTGAAGTTTTTACAATTTTCCGGCGTTAACGGAATCCGTTAAAGTTAACGAAATATTCCTGACGGTGTTAACTGACGCCGTCAGCGTGCCAGGCACGTGCCTACACATGGCCGGCGCATGCGACGGTGGAAAATTTTTCTAAAAATATGGGGATGTTCCTGAGGTTGAGTAGATCACGTTGGTGTATTCATACACCCCATTTGAGCATTGTATGAGAAGTTATTTCATAAGGTTGGTTATATGTTTTAAAATTAACGTTTTTATAGTTGTTTCGTATATAGGTGAGACCTATCCCGAGGACGAGCGCGGTCACTCGAGGCAAGGGGCAGTGGCGGATCCAGGATTTTAAACTCGGGGGGTCCCAATTATAAAGGTCAAAAAAATTATAGACAAAAATAACATTGAAAATTTAAATATAATACATTTCATTCAAAAATCATATGCAAAACAATATTACAAATTATAAAATCATAATTCAAGTGTCCATTACGAGGTTTCATAAGTTACTAGGGAGTACCTAAGTTATTGATTATCTAATATGAAGCACTAAATTTAAAGGGGTGTGCTATTCACACACCCCTTTTTGCTTCTCACACACCCTTTGTTTATTTCTGTCATTTGATCTTCTTTAATTCAGTCAATCCAACGGCCGCAAATTAAGAGAGTGTGTAGATAGCACACCCCAATTTAAAACACTGGTCAAATAAAACTCTCCCCAAACTCCCACTATCTTTCTAACCAAACACACCATTTTTCTCTTTTACTAGTTTCCAAACATTCACCTTCTCTCTCACTAAGAACAAAGCTGCCATACCTCCACCAACCGCCTCCCTCCCCATTCTCCCGAAGCCATGGTAGCTCCACCACCAAATTTCACAAACCCATGACAGATCATATCCATCTTACTAACCTTATGAAGGAAATTTCACCCATAAGAAAAATTACTAAGATGGTTGAAATAATTTGGGAAAGTTTGGGCTTATGTACTGCCCCTGCCAGACGACAGAGAAAGGTTGGAGGAGAAGTGGGTGGCACCGACGGATGAGACCATGGCAGAAGCAAGGAGGAGAGAGGCAGGAAAAAATTATAGATAAAAATAACCTTTAAAAGTTAAATTATAATACATTTCATTCATAAATCATACGCAAACAACATTACAAGCTATAAAATTCTAATTCAAGCGTCTACGACGATATTTCATAGTCTGAAAATGTTCCATTTGCAAATATGCTCTTTGGCTTGAAAAACCTTTCCATATTTCTTATCTCTACCCTACATATTAACAAAAAAAAATAAAAAAACACACAAAAAACATATACCAATTAATCAATAAACAAAATTCCAATAATTAAATGAGTATACAAACATAAAACATATTTATAATCATATCAATAATAGATTATAAATCTCCATCAATAGAAAATATAATTTAGTTGAGATTAGATTAGATTAGAATACCAAAAAATCTTATTTGAATTTTGAACCAAATGGTGGTGGTGTGGATATTTGAAACAAATTGAGATATGATATTCAAGTAAAATTAAAATATGAGATTGGGTGGGATTTTAGGATTTTAGGGTTTTGAGAATTGGGAAATTGAGGATTGGATATGTGAAAATTGGCGGTTTCAGGTTTTGGATGGGGGAAGGGATGAGTAAGGTATGGGGATTCAGGAAGAGTGATGGGGGCCTTGGGGACTTAAAACAAAAAGGAAGCAAACGAAAACGTTTTTCCATTGTCTAATTTTTCTTTTTCTTTTTTTTTATTTAAGAAAAGGTTTTAATCAGTTGGCCAAAACGTGCGTTTTGGGCCAAGGCTGAAAAGGACAAAATTGTCTTTCTTCCTCCGAACGTTCGTCTTCCCCATGAGGACGCCATTGCTGCAGCTGCATAGCCTTCATCCGAGTACGAGGGGTCCCTGAAAATTTTCAAGAAACGATTCAGGGGTCTTCGAGGGGTCATGGGACCTCCCAGGTCCCTCTGTGGATCCGTCATTGGCAAGGGGGTTACGACCCTTCTACATACCAGTGAGTGGGCTTTTGGTTTTCCATATATACCTATATACTTATACTTTTCCCAGAAAGTGAAATGAAACGTTTATTCGTTTATATGCCATGCATTATATTGCCGTTTATTTATGCATTGTTAGTTGCATATATATATATGTATTGGTGTTGTGGACGCACAGGTAAGTGCCAGGTGAGTTATGATTTATGTTTACGTTCAGTAGTGATTTGAGATGCTTAGAGAGCTCATAACCTGCACCCTTAGTGTTAGTGCTCCCGCCCAGAGTCGGGCACAGTCCTTCACGTGATGTTCACCTCCTGCACCACACGCTCATCTTGGATCCAAGTTAGGTGCACATTCCTGTCGTACAGACCACTTTAGGTGGTTCCGACTCGTAGATGACCCGCGATTATTCGCCCAGCCTTCACGTGATCGTAGCACTTGAGCGTACTTATATTACACCCAGGCTTGTCGTGCAGACCACTTTAGGTGGTTCCGACTCGTGTGCATGTATAGTTAGTGAGATGGAGATTTGAGCTCTAGATTCAGCCGTACAGGTCACGTTAGGTGACTCCGGCTGACAGATTACATGACATTGATTTGATATTCCTGAGCACTTGCATTTTACTTCGAGGCATTTGGCATGACATATTTCTGAGCATGACTTATATATATGTATATTCTATTTTCTGGGAAGTATACAGGTTTTACGGCGAGGGGTTAGAACTTATTTATGAAATGGTTTTTGGAAAAACTTTGTTTTTGCCCACTCACGCTTTTGTTTTGCGCCCCTCCAGGTTCTAGTTGGCTAGCACGTTTGGTGGCTCCCCTGAGGATTTCCCCGGCATATCTGATAGACTATTACCAGTGTAGGACCATCTTCGGGTGTGCTTTTGTGTGTCATTTTCTCCCGGACTGCATTAGGTCTTCGTGCTCTGAACTTTGTTCTCACACTTACGCTTGCACATGTTTGTTATTACTTTGTGTAAAGCTGGTTTTTATTTATTTGTACTATTTTTATTAGTATTCTATTAGCTTCCGCACTGTGCACATGGTTACGTCACTTCCACGTGACGGCCAGCATGCCCTGATCTCGATCGGGGTGTGTCATAAATTATGTTTGGCCTTATGACCATTTAGCCCTCGGTTGGAGACGGTTTTTTGTCACAGGGCTAAAACGAGCCCTATGCCCATTTGGCCCTCGGTTGGAGATGGAGGCAAATATAGCCATGTACTATTTATTAAAATATTAATATCTTGGTGGGCCAAATGACTCGATGGCCTTACTATAGCGGTTTAGTATTCAGAATTTTATTCGAGCGATGTTAAAGATCATGCAAGGTTCTTTCTATTTTTCATGTGTGATTTGCGCTCAACATGCTTCTTCACGTGTGATAAATTTCAAATTTAACATGTAAACAACAATTGATATTTAAAAAAAATTTATTCTGCACTCCCTGAAATGAAACTTTCGTTTCTTTCAAAAAAAAAAAATACATAATGACTTTTTTTTTTTTGAGTATATTGATATTTTTACACTAGGGGGAGGGGAAGTTCGGCTAAGCCATACAATGGGCAACTTAATTTGGTATCGAATTCGCCATTCACGAGATTCGAACTTAAGACATCTCACTTTCAAGTAAAGTAATAACACCGTTGTTTTTGTTAACAAAAAAAACCCACAATACCGTTTTATTATTGTGAGATGTTTGTTTTGTTTTTTGGCAGATTGGCAAATCCTAGAACTAAACCGATAGAGTTCTCTGGTCTAGCAACATATTTTTACAATTCATGTTTTCGAAAGAATGCATATAGGGGTGTGCTATCCACACACTTTATTTTATTTTTCACACATTTTTTATTAATTTTTATCATTTGATATTCTTCAATTCTTCTAATCCGACAATCGAAAATTAAAAAAATATGTGCAAATGGAAATTAGGTTAGTTTGATGATACAACGACTGTTCAGTTAGCTTAGTTATAGAGTTAGTTTGATGATACAACAATCACAATACTCGGAGAATAAAGATTGCAACTTGTCATTGAATGATTGGTGCTCCCAACGACTGTTCAGTTAGCTTAGTTAGGTGTGGAAATGGAAATTAGGTTGAACATATGTTAATGGATCAGTTGGACCTGTCGGTACAGAACTTGCCTAAATTTCTGGTTGATTTTTTTCGCAAACTTAATACGAATTATGAAATTTCAGTTCGAATCTTTTTTAGTAATTTAAATATATTTAGGAGAATTACCTTTTTGCTTGTAAAAAAAAAAAAATAGTTTTAACGAAAAATTCACGGTACTGTTCACTTTAACGAAAAGCCATATTTTTATACTAAAAAGTCAATCCTAGTACTATTTACTTTATCCTTTATTTTGTCCTTATCATTAAAACTCAAAGTTTTCAAACCTTTTTTTATTAGTTTTCCTAAAAAAAAAATGATGAGGTCCTAACATATAATTAAAACTAGAATATGCCCACATACAAAGTGTATGTGAACGTTTTTTTTTTTTTACCAAACGATATTATCCATACTAAAGGATGGGAGAGTCGACTAAGTCTCATAATGAGTTATCAATAATGTGATCCAAATTCGCTTTTGGCGAGAATTAGACCTAAGTCTTCTCACTTACAAGTGAAGAGGAATACCACTAAATAGTAGTGCTAAGTGGTTTTTTTAAATTTTAAATAGAAGGAGAGAGGAAGAGAGTGAGAGAGAACTTCGGAGCAGGAGTGGGAGAGAGGAGTCAGAGATTTATTTTTATTTTTTAATTAGAAATATTAGAGTCACATATAGGTGAGGTTTTAAAAAGTGGTAAAATATTGGTTGTGTGTAATTACATTACTGTCCATTTTTTATATTTAAGTTTAGTTTTGATTAGAGGGTTAGAATGGTAATTTACAAAGTTTTGGTTGACAATAAGATTTCTATTAATATGTTACTAGCATTTGTCTACACACTTTGTGTGTATGAACACATTTTTTTTAGAAAAATGAGGAGAGAGGGAGAGAGATAATGTGGGGGGAGTGGGAGGTTTTTGTTTTCATATATATTTTTTTTAATATTAGAGGTATTTTAACATCATCCGTAAATGAGACTTCAATAAAAAACAGTAAAATTTGGACCTATGAATTAAATTATCGCCCATCATTTTTTTATGTGATAGAAGACTAAGTAGTCTTTTCACTCTCTTTTGGTTGACAAAAAATGTTTCATTAATTAATAGAGATGTTCAGTTTTGATTAAAGGGTAGAATGGTAATTTTATGAAATTTTAGTTGACAAGAAGAACTTCATTAATTAATATGTAGTTTAAATTTGACTTCAAATCTCAATTTGGCAATTAAATTATTAGAATCATCATGCTTCACGTTGTTAAGTGGGAACACTTTTATTTGGCAGAAATTTTGTGAACCCTATTATTAGAAAATGTATGTGTATTCCGAAAGTTTGATTCATATTGTCCAATTTTATGAGCTAACCAACTGAACTTGAATACAAAACAAATATACCTGAAGCAAACTGACTTGAATTTTCCATAGGTGGTGGTTATGATACCCAAGGTTAACAAATGAACTTTTCTGCGGTTTATGACAATGCAATTTTTTGTCGTTTTATCGATTGTCACATGTTAAAATCTGTAAGTTAAAATATCAAATTTAAATGTGTAGAATATGTAAATGAATGAGCAAAAAATAGAGGAATTCTTGTTCACATTAGAAATTTGAAACACTAAACCAAGAAAAATTATTTGTATTGCATTTTAGATCACTAAATTTGATCTTACTATTCTCTAAAAAAAATATTGCTCTTACCATATTTGTACATCTTTGTGATAAAGAAAAAATTCTCATGTGTTGGTAGCCTTACCTAGAGAGATGGTATAAATGTGGTATCTATAACATTACTCAAAAGTTAACTAGTATATGCCCATATATAAAGCATTTGAAATTTTTTTAAATTGAAAGAGATTTTTTTAAATATTTTAAAATTAGAAATGTTAAAATCACATGTACGCTTGTAAAATTTTATTTTATGAAATTACGTTACTGCTTTAACTTTTTGTTGTGATAAAAACTAAATAGTCATTATACCCACTGTTAGTTAACAAAGAAACGTTGTTAATATGTAGTTTAGATATGATTAGCGATCTAATCTAATTAATCAAGTGATATGTAATGAGGGTTAGAAAAGCCATAGGCATATTACAAATCGAAGTGTTGGACAGAGGAACATAGGGGCACAGGCGTACAGCTACTATTCAATTTCCAGTTTCTCTGACAAAAAACGCTCAATCTTCTATCCAAATCCAAACCCTTCTCGTTCTCGCAGGTCCGTTGCTCTTCCAGTTTAACCACTTGGGTTTCTCCAATTCCGTCACTTTCCCGAGAAAGTTCAAATTTTGAAGCTAAAGAAAGCATTTTCCTGGAAAACCCAGTGTTGTAGAATACTGATGTAACCAGTTCCTTATTTTCTCTTTCAATTTCGTCCGATGACGATCGTGAACATCTGCCGGGACTCGTCGTGTCGACCACTTGAGCGATGCTCCCGTTTCCTTCCCTGCCTCTCCGATCCCGGTGAGTTTTTTTTTTCCCTTCAATTTTGTATTTATTTTTAAAAAAATTGGAACAGAAAACAAAATCTGACTGTTTTTGTTCAGCTACATAGTTTTTTAATCGCAATTGAGTCCAGGATTTTACTTTTTATTGTTTTTAGAGAGCTTGACTTTTTGTTGATGCAAAAACATTGTGATTTTTATGTTTTGGGTACTTTGAATTTCAGCGCGGAGGTCTGCTTTGGGATTGAAAGTTGCATTGGTGATGCTACATCTGATATACGCCGGCGTGATTTTTCTTTTTGATGGAGGTTTGATAGAGAAAACTAAGAAAGAACCATGGTATGCTAATGTTTTTATAGTTTTATTTAATCTTTGTTTTAGTTGCATCACATTTTTTATGGCGATAAGCATATTCATATGCAAATTTAGCTAATTTCGACGATGGGTTACTGTAGAACTTTTAAATAAATAGGTCCCGCTGTGTCTTAGTTGCATAATATCAATTTTCAATTTAAGATCACAAAATGAGTTGAACCTTAACGTATGTGAGGACCGGTGTCAATTGGTTCCATTAGCGCAAGTGTAACTGATGAGGCGTTGCCTTTTGTTTAGCAATGCGTGCATTGTATTAGGGCTGAAACTTAGACAAGTTATTTATCACATTCTGTCTGAACTAGTGGTGGAACATATGGAACTTAAGATCAATGATCTTAGATTTGGGTATGAACGTCTAAGTCATCGTATGAAAGTGTTCTATTAGTGTTTCTGTCGTACCACTAACCCTTCTCCTTGTTTTTCTTTTCTGCCCTTTTTCAGGAATACTGCTGTATATTTGACTCTCTTTGTTGTGACACTGATTCAATACTTTGTTACCTCTGGTTCTTCTCCGGGGTAAATGCCACTGCACTTATGCTACCTTAAGATTATACTTGTTTGAATATGAATAGCGAACGTTACGCTTGTGTTCCAGTTTCATCTCATTGTGATATCTCAAAAATTTGATACTTGTATTCCAATTTCAGCTCATTGACTTCTTGATTATTTGTGTTTATATTTTAGCTTTGTCTTCGATGCAATGAGGACTGTCAATGAATCCAATACAATATTCAGAAAAGCATCAGTAATCTCAAAGTAAGCGTTGCTTTCATTTATGTATTTCTGTTTTTCATATTGATAAAAATTATGGTCAGAGATCTTACAACATTAAGTGAACTAATTTCTTGATGTCATCTTGCTGTAATGTTAAGCAAAGACAGCCTGCTCCAAGCAAAACTGGCAGCGTGGTTGTGACAGTGGAAGGGAGTCAGTTGGGAAGAAGTCTTCTTGGAAATAATGCAACATCTTGGACCAAACTTGTGATGGACTTGTATCCACCTGGAACATCTGTTAGGTATGCAATTATTCATAAGTTGTCAGAGCAGTTTCACTTTTATTGTACATTGCAAAGTGATGATTTGGTGTTTGCACGTTATTCTGTGTGTTTCATCTTAATTGTGTTTGTTTGAACATAAAATAAGTAGGGTAAACAGAGTTTAAAGTTGTTTCGATGCAACCATTTCCTTTCAAATACAATATTGAATGAAATAGTTAAGAATAAGAGCGAGATAAGTTCTCATATTTCACAAATATATTTGCTGACTGCTTCCTTTTGGTTATTGCAGAAGTTTGACATGCGCGTACTGTAATGTTGAGCAGGTAGTACCATCTCGGTTTTACATATTCATCTTGTCTGATACTTTTGGCTGTTTACATTATTTCTCTTGCCAACATCTTTTGAGCATGGAACAAAACTTTATAAAGGATGGAATATTCACAAAGATATACAGAGAAAATGTCTATCTTAGGAAAGAGAAGACCAATAATTAAAGATTCTCGTATTGTACCTGTGTATGTTCAGTGTTATTATAAGAGTGATTGAGTAATTAGTTATAGTTAAACTGCTCGGCATGGACAAGGGTCTTAAAAAAGTTGATCTGATTTAGAATTACGACCTTGGACAAATGAATTTCCTCCAGAAGAGTCACTAGAGCATTCGAAAAAGTATGGCTGCTGTTGAACAAGATTCTAGCTGCAATCCTCTAGATGTTCACACCCCCTATTTTTCAGGTTATGCATCAAGATTGTTATTTGTTAGTGTACAAAATTGCCCTTGTGTTAATTTACTGGAAAAAGAATCTATTATCTATCTCGTTGCCGTTACTCAAAATTTTTATTTACCTATAATGTAAATTTGGATTATATATTTTGCTTTTGACTTATGTGCAGCCTCCGAGATCAAAGCACTGCCATGATTGTGACAAATGTGTTCTTCAGTTCGATCATCATTGTGTTTGGCTTGGAACATGCATTGGTGTGGGTAACCATTGTAAATTTTGGTGGGTGTGATTTTGTACTAGCTTAAATTTTGTTATTGTGTTTTGCGTTCTTATATTTTATCTGTTGCCAATAGACAGAAGATATTCCATGTTCAGTTTGTGGTATGAATGAGTACCAGTTGTTGAATTTAGAATTGCACTTATTTTGTTATTTCAGTATCATCTCTATTTTTCTCCAACGTATATATACATTTCATACTTAAAAGCCCTGATCACCACCTTGACATATTTCTATTCTATTTTATGGTTGAACTATTCTTTTTGTCAATGGTACAAAACATTCCTAAGATTGTAATCTTATTTAGTTTTGAGTCTTGTCTGATCATTTCTAAAATTGTCGTTTAACAGGATAGGCGATCAGTGCACTGAATACTGCACGGAAAACTTTTATTTACATTTCCACACTTAAAATTCCTGATCAAGAACTTTTATGTCTTTTGGTCTAATGTTGTAGGTGGTACATTTGCGAAGAGACAGCACTGTGCCTTTGGACTGTCATCCTGTACATCACATACCTGAAGGCTAATATATCAGTCGCTTGGTATGGTATCTTTTCTGAGGTCCTTATTTCGTGGGAATGATTTAGGTTATACCCTTGTCATTGTGGTAGTACTGTCTAAGTGTTTGGTGCTCTATGAATCCATGGAGAAATAGATTAAGTGAAAACTAAAAACAGAATCGAAAAGTCATTTCTTATGGTCCTTGTGGTTTTCGTTATGAAGTTTTATTTGCCCATTAAGGGTTTTCTTTTCTGTTTAATTGGTGTCCATTATAATTTGGATTCTGAATGTTTAATTGTCAGGTGGAAGGATGCAATTGTGATATTGCTGTTGGTTACTTTGTCAATTTCCATGACCTTTCTGCTGCTCCTCCTGATATTTCATAGGTAAAGTTTTATATTTGGCATCAGCTTTGGGTTTCTTAGATGCAAGACGTTTCCTCCTATGCTATGACACCATGTTTTTATTTTCAATTTGCCATTTTGGTAGAGTTACCTAATTTTAATGCTTTCACAGAACTTCTGCCATTTGTTTGTGTTATGATGCTGGCAGTAGTCGTGTTATAGTATAATATATTTAAAGAATTGGATGTCTGTTTTTTCTCTCTCTCTTTCTGCTCCCCCATCCCGGCTTCGTTCTCTATAACTGAGCACTATCACTACATAAGTCATTTACCTCAAAAGCATAACTGAAATGTATCAGTAGAACATTAATTTTCTTTTTCTTTTCCTGCAGTTACCTAGTTCTGACCAATCAGACTACCTATGAGCTTGTAAGACGAAGGCGCATCCCATATTTAAGGTTAGTTCATTTCTTTTCTTTTCTGCTATATAATATTATTTGCTGTAAATAACTAAAATCGTCATTGTATGTTAAAAATATCTAGTGTCATTATATATACTTTAATACTGATTCAGTAAAAAAAAATATATGTGACATAAATATGGTTAGATGTGTTTATTATGGCTATTTGTGGTTAACATGCATGAACAATTTGTGTGATGAAAGAAAAAGAGTATAATAGTATATGTACACGGTGTTTACAGAACCCTAACTAGCGTTGTGTTCCAAATTGTTCTATAATGGTAAGGGGTTTGCAACGACCACCAAGGAATTTAGGCTAAATTAGTTAGAAATGTGCTAGAAAAGATTAGAGGGAGAGATTTGAGATGACTAGATACAATGCATTGAGAGGGATTCGCAAATGATTACTTGAAAGATTGATTTGTAAATCCTTTGTTTATGTCTTTGTTGTAAATATATAACGATCATGTAGTGCATTTCAAATCCCTCTATCTGATGTTTGTTGTTCATTTCTAATTCATTTAGTCTAAATCCCTTGCTAATGCAAATCCGTTGTCAAACATAGGAGAATTGTTATTTGCATATACTAGGCTATGAATATTGTGTTGAGATGTGAATTAAAATAGTTAACCGTTATGCTCTTAGATTCTCAGTTCTTTTTACTTTGTTTTGATCGACAGAGGAGTACCCGAGAGGGTATATCCCTTCAGTAAAGGAGCATGCAGAAATTTATACGAGTTTTGCTGTGTTCGAAGCAGTAAATACAGAATGGAATCATTACCAACAACGCAGCAACTTGAAGAAAAGTCTAGACCTTACACCTGTTGTGACGTTGTAACCTGTCGTTGTTGCTGACATTGTGAGCTTTGTATCATTAATTTGTCATATTTTTTCCCTCAAAATTTACAGGGGGAACCATCCGGGGGCATATCTGCGCATATATTTTGTTTAGGTAGCTCCCAAATATGGCGACCGGAGATGGATAAGTCGGAACTGGTTCAAGGTCTATAGTTTGTACTTTATTTTAGGCTCGATCTTTAGGCATGTTATAAAAAAAGGTTTTTGATCAAATTGTTTTTGCAGGATATAAAATTCCGAATTATTTGTGCCAGTTTTATATACATAGCTGAACTCTTCCCATAAATTACCAAATTCACTCTCCTAGAACTGCTCTGCAAGAATTTCATATCGTTGAAATGTGGTTCAAAAGTTTATCTAATGTGAATTGAGTTATACACTTGGTGCATTATATTTACTGATCCTATCTCTCGCGATATGTGTTAGTGGAATATATGGATAGAAGCGATTAAATTTTACGCGGATGAAAAAAATATTTAGATACATGATTTATTCTGCAGAAGGAGTCGAGTATTTTCCTTTGGTAATTACGGCTGCATGATGCTTGGGAGGGATCCTTTTCGGGGATCTGGGGAATCTTGTAATCGTGTCCGTTTATTGTACATTATGCGGTTAGTTTTCGTTAAGTACTATTTATATTTAATTTTAAAAGATTTTTTACTATGTACGATGAATGAACACGATTACAAGATCTCTGGATCCCTCAGGAAAAAGATCCGGTGAGGATCCTTTTGTCGGATCCTTAAGATAGTTTGCAATTTTATGCGTCTGCGTCCACACTGGTTGAACCACCCGTCAAGGTTCATCACAAGTCACAAGAGCATTGACTTGACTTTGAGCCACCTTCTGAGACTAATAAGCTCAGTTAATTAAACGTTGGTTCAAGACTTCTAACCTCTTAAAATTTGATGGTTTTAATTAAATATGTTATACTGATTTGCAGTTAAGGAAGAACAACTTTTTCGGTGTATAAAAGAGCTAAGTAGTGTTCTTGAATAATAATAAAACAGGCATGGTCCGCAGTAGGCCACTTTAGCGTTACAATTAAGCTCTCCCACCTGAGAAGAGATCTTCATCAGATATCTTCCACCAAAATCACCTGATCAACTTTTGAAATTTCATCCAACTTCTCCTCCCACCTAACCAATTAACTTAGTGTGATTTGATTTTATAATTAGAGTGGCAGTCCATAGTTGATGGAATTTTTGGATGAGGATTTTTTCTGGATTCTCTTTGTGAAGATTCTATGGATCAATTCATCTCAGCCATTTATCGTACATTGTATGGCTAGTTTTCGTTAAGTACTATTTGTATTCAATTTAATAAAAAAAATCAAAATAAAATTTGGTCGTAGACTGATAAACATATAGGATGAACTGATCCCTATAATTCTCACAAAGAGGATCCAGACAGGATCTGTTCCGGAATTTTCCACTGGCCTTTGAATTTTCTGAATTAAAAAATGAATTAGCATGAGAGAGAGAGAGAGAGAGAGAGAGAGAGAGAGAGAGAGAGAGAGAGAGTGTGTGTGTGTTAAGTGAGATTAATCCAATCTTCAGAATTTTACTTGACTAAGTAATATTACACACACCTAAAGATTCTACAATGTCAATTACAATTTCCATGAAAAAAAAAATGATTATATAATAGAATTATCTTTCCCATGAAATTCAGCAGCAAACTACAACTGTGAATAATTTTTTTTTTCTTTCACGAAGAACAGTAAAACAAATTAATAAGTGTAAATCCACCGTTTTGTTTTCCTCTTCACAAATCCTCCCTTCAAATCCTCCCCTGAAATCCTCCCTTTGTTAGTGAGGCTTGAAGAATTTGACTTGAATCCCAGTTTGAATCACAACATAGAGTCCAGCTGCCATCAAAACCAAACTCAAAGCCATCCCCAAAATCCCAAGAGACCAATTTAGCCACCACATAGGACTGTACTTCTTAGGCTTGTTAATCTTGATCCACATGAAACAAGGGTACGCTAAAGTCACAGGCAGTGCTATCCCTCCAACCAAACCAGCCACACTTCCCAAAAATGGAATTGCCACCGCGACGAAGAAGACTCCGAACCCAAACATTGCCCTAGCAATGCACCTCAGCCACCATGGAAGTGGAGCTTTCTTTCTGCTTGTGTATTGGGACTCCATGTGGTCAAACATTGGCATGCCATAGATTTGGAATGAGCACAGTGCATTTATCACCACAAACAAGCTTATGAGCGCTAGGACGGATTGTGACACATCTCTTGAATGGAACTGGAACACAGCTGGAAGCATTCCTCCATTTGCTGGTATCTGTCGAAAAAAAAGTGAAATAAAATATTAAAATCTTTGAGTTAAGTGTATAGTTCATGTTTAAACATTTGTTAATTATGATTAATACAGAAATTCTTTATGCTGAACGTCTGGAAAAAAAATATACGTCTGCATGTCTGTTCTTTGATAAAGAACAAACGTCTTGTGCAGGAAAGAACTGAGGATGAGGATTGGGTGCTTACCAAGTGACCATAAGCCCAGTAGCCTCCAATTGCAAGGGGAAACAAGCATGCAGCAATGATTGCATAGGACACCTTCACTCCTCTCCACATTGGCACATGTGAGGGATGTTTCTCACTAGAAGGCATGGTGGCCTGCAACACAAAAACATTGAATTCAGAAAGCTAAGTAAGTCTATGGTTGAATAATTCCATGTTAGAGTTAACTACCTAGGTGATGGGGATGATCATGATAAGTGAACGGTTGAGCACCCCCGCACTTTTATTTAAAATTTTCTTTTTAATTTGACGTACAATGTTAGAGATATCATCTACTTAAATTATATTTTGTAGATTACATGTTGTGCCGGTTAATTTTTTGATTCATTCTTTAAATCATTAAACGAGAAATTCAATCATCAACTGTCTCATCGTGTTATCTGCAAAAATATGATCTAAAAAACATACTCTCTCAGCATTTTTTATGTTTTAAAGCCAAAATGAATCTTTAAAGATAAGCTTTTATAAAATATAAATAAACAAATAAGCATGAATTTGCACAATTTTAATTTATGTAAAGCTAAAGATTAATGATCGGTCATGGTTGGTTTTAATTAAATATTCAACTGGGAAAACTAAGCTATTCCAATTGCTAGATTAGTTGTACTGTATCTGCATGTGTCTTAGCATTTTCAAAAAATAAAAAATAAAATAAATAATAATAATTGACGGTTAGATTCTTATTCATTTGAAGATGCTCAAGTTGGTCAAAATTGTCACTTTGTATGTGTAAAAGCAATATGAGAAGTCTCAATTCTGTTAGAATTATTGTTAGGAAATTGTTGGCTTCAAAGAAAAAGTGCGCATTTAATAATTCACCTAGTTAGGCATCAATTTCTGACTTCAAAAACCCTAAAAAAATATATATTGACCAATTTTGCAGGTTCTCACTGGCCATATGCATTGGGAGTCGAAAGAACCAACTCAAATTAATCTGTTAATCTGTAAAGTTGTTTAAATTAAAATTTAATAATTAATTAAGATGAAAATTATCAATTACCTGAATCTCAAGGATGAGATTGTGACCTCTGAAGGCGAAAGCAATGATCCCAAGGGCATTGAGCACACTAAACACCCTCTCCACATTAGTCGCAGATTCAATGGGATCATATGAAACTCCAGGAAGCCTGCCTTCTGATACAGAAATCACCCAAATCGCTGTACAGTACCCAACTGCAGTGAGAGCTCCGATAAGTGAAACTCCAGCTATGGAGTTCAAGTTTGGCAGCAGAGATAGCAGCACAGCAGCACATGTGAACACCAAGTACCATTCAACTGTTGTCAATGGCTTAGAGCTGCATGCGGCCCCACATAAAGTTTGGAAGAAGAGCTTGGAAGTGGCTCCACCAATCACTATCAAGGCCACGCAGGTGCCTCCAGATAGATACATGATCGGAAACATCCCTAGCCAATTTGCTATTCTGTCACCTGCAACATTTTGTATACATAATCAGTCACTCCAATGGTGCAGAAAGTCGAATTAGAAAAGGTTGATGGACTTGGGGGTAAAATTATGAAGTTCGATTGGAATCGTACCATAGGTGAGACTAAAGAGCTGCATGTATCTGCTGTAACGTACTCCAGTTTCTACATTCTCGTGGAGATGAACCAGTATCCATAGGGTGTAACTTTGCCATATGAATGCGAGAGTCAAACAGATTATACCCCAAGCCCTGCAATCAATCAGAAAAGAGGAGAAAAACCCATAAAACTATCAGAAGCCATAACTCGTAAATTTTGTAGCTCTGAAAGATTAAAATAGTCTGACATTTTACGTTGCCATACTTTCAATCTGAGTCATGGTGAAATTACGGTCCAGATTGACAGTCTGGCAACATCAAAAGTTTGCAAAACGAGTACTAGTTCCGGGTTTAATCTGGAGGGTCTTACCAGCCAAGAATTGTGAAAGCAACAGGAAGCACCAAAGCTTGAATACCAATCCCAGAACAAAGAGTGTGGAAGGCAGCATAGTACTTGTTCCCATTTCTAGACTCAGTGATGGGAAGCCAAGCATCCTCAGGATCAAGCCTAGTCATCTTCAAAGCCTTCCTGACAGGGCTACCAATGGGAGTGATGAACCTTGGAGTCAAAGACATCCTTGGAGTCCTTATTCCAGCTGGGGTTCTAGAGCCCTTGGGGGTCTTACTGGCAGGCACAACAGCTCCTCCCGCTGCTGGTTGATCTGAGGCTCCATCGAGAAGCGGTGACCTAGACAAAGACGGTGAGTTGTACTGCAAAGGTGGGCAAGACACCGCAGGCTGTGGAGCTACCGGAGGCTTTGGAGCCCCAGCAGCCGGCCTCGGTGTTATAGGAGCTGAGCTAATCTCGTTTGCTTCTACACTCATTTTTGCTATTTTGTTTGTGTTCTCCTATATTGTTCTTGCTCCTTGCACTCTATTTATCTCCCTCTGTGGCTTGGAGAGAAAACACAGAGCAGAATACATATAGGGGAGGGGAATAAATCAAATAGTAAAAGATGGAAGTGGCAAGGTACAAGGAAAGAGCTGGTGGGTCTTGTTTGTGAAACTGCTTTGGAGTCGATAGTCTTTGGTTCGTTTTAGACAACTTTGTATGACCATGACCGAGAGAGAAAGATTGCATTAGTTGGAAAGTAATTAAAGCAATTGTTTGACGGGCAATATTGACTGCTTATTTTTCTTGCTTTATGCATTTAAATTGTTTTGGCATAAATGATATATAACGTACGATTTGGAGCTCCATTGTTAAGGTTACTTGAGCATGGAGTATGAATTGGTCAACGTTTTAACCCTAAGGAAATAGTGGGAAAGAGGCCAAAACGGCTATTATTATTTTAATTTGTGGAGAACTTAGGGTTTTTTTTATTAGGAGTTTATATTAGCATGTGGATATTTGAAAATATAAGACTTTGAAAAACAGAAAGGAAATGCAAGTTGCTTTCAAAGATAAACACACTGGTCAATATTAGCGTTCTTTTGGAATTGGAATTGGACTTTCTTAGACCCCAAAGCATGAAGGTGACGAAAAACAAAGTCTCCTGCCGGTGACTTTCTTGGCTGAATGAGCCATCAGCGATGAAGGGAAAGAGATCATTAGATTTTTTTAGTAGAGCTTCTCAAATGAAAATGGCCTCTAATGTTATTTTAACATGCTATGATGATGCATGCCAACATCCATTGGGCATTCTTTACTCCAAAACGCAATGTGCATGATTGTTTTTATTTTCTTATTGACATACATGAACCTTATGCAGATTAAATTGTCATGATTGATAAGACATGTTTGGTTAATAGAAATGGGAGAAGGTGTGAATTAGAGAACTTAGAAATAGGGGAGGTACGGAAATAGAATCGGATCACTAGCTATAGCCCCTCTAGTTGATCTGATTCTTTATGTTTAGGTAGATGATTACGGAGAATTAAAGAATAACTCACACTTTTTTGAATCCATATATGTTAGTAAACATAAGGGAAGATTAAGTAGTGAAATAGTCTTTCGTAATTAATGCAAGGAACTTTATGAATAAAAATATTTCCAATCTCTATTCCTGTAAGTAAACATGAGACCGATCTTACTAGAAAAAATAATAAACTAGTGAAGGCAAAATTATCACAAAAAATGGGTAAATTGCATAAAACTCCTCAACTATTGGACTAGTCACAATTTCATACCCCATCTTTAAAAAATGTTAATGTCATACCTCATCTTACGAATTTGTTACAATTTCATATTTTCCGTTAGTTTGTCTATCAAATTGACCGTTAAATGCTGACGTAGCTTGAGACGGAACCTACTTTCTATTAAAATATTAATTAAATCTTAAAAACTAAATAAAATAAAATCATTTAATAATTTTTTAAATGGGGGACCCACCCCTACAAACCCATCCCCCACCCCCAACCTTCCTTCACCACCAAAATGAGAGCCCCCATCACCCACCCCCCCCCCCCCCCTCTCCCAAAAATCCCATTTCCCAAAAAATCCCTTTTTTTCTTCTTCTTCTTCTAAGCAACCTAACCCAAAAATCCCCCATCCCCCATCACGCGCCTACTCCCTCATCTCCAAATATGGGGGATGGAGACTGTGTAATACCCTAGAAATTTAAATATATGAATTATACATTCATAATTATGAATATGTGGAGAAAATCGAAAATAAATCGATTTATGGTTATGGAAATAGAATTGGGAAATTTTAAAGTTTTATTTATGGGAATTTTTTTATAATTTACGTCAGTTTTTCTTTGTCGATAAGTGAAATGATGGAAATGCCCTAGTTGGCTGAATGTAATTTACGAGGATGTATTTTATCCTCATATATTTTATCGGATTTTTTGGCATATTTGGATAGAGAACAACCCTACGAGCATGTAGGCGAAAACCGAGATAGGGGCAAAATAATCCTTTTGCCCTGAAATCTGGAATGCTCTAGATTTTGCTGGAGTTTTGTGTAG
Source organism: Pyrus communis (assembly GCF_963583255.1). Lineage (NCBI taxonomy): Eukaryota > Viridiplantae > Streptophyta > Magnoliopsida > Rosales > Rosaceae > Pyrus > Pyrus communis. The sequence continues at coordinate 15,251,872 of NC_084803.1, read as the reverse complement.
ATAAGCCACGTAGTGGTTGCGGTTTTGGGGGGGTCGTTGGAAAAGAGAAAGAGAAGACAAAAGAAAGGAAAAGAAAAAAAAAGAAAAAAAAAAGGAGCTGTTGAATGGAGAGAGAGGAAATGAGAGAAAGGAGGGAAGAGAGAAAAGGGAGAGGGAAGCCTAGTGGGCTGGGTCATAGGCAGACCTGCGAACCCGACAACAACCTAACGGAAATTGTTGATCTCTGCCTCCAATTTCGGCCGTTTTTCGAGGCATTTCAATGGGAAAAGACTTAGAAGCATATCCCAAATCCTTTCTCTTCCTTTTTCACAAAGATTTTAGGGGAAATAGCCACAATTTCTTCTAGAACAAACCGGCGGGTTTAATGGGTGCACGACGAAAATTAGTCATTTTTGAAAGGTATTCCGTCGATTACAACTACCAGTAGGCTCCTCTCAACCTCAAGAACAAATCCCAAGCATTGGTTGGGGCGTCGGGAATGTTTTGGAGGCGAATCAAGAACACTCAAATTCTAGTGTTCCGGCAGTTCGTAGCCAAATTCAGGTGTTTTCCAGCTGAATTGCACTTCGGCCCAGGTATAAAAGTTGTTCACCTTGATTTGCTCTACATTTCTGTAAAATTTGAGAATTTTTAAAAATAGTTGAATTTTCTGTCCAGTCAAGGCGACTGACCGCCACCCGCGGCGGCAGGTGCAGCGGCGCACGGCCAAGGAGCCAACATTGTGTTTTTATGCGAATTTCGTTATTCTAATTATGCTTTTGAGATCTAACTGCTGTGGGTTGAATAATAATACCATTGTGTTATATGTTGAATTTAAATGAATATATTCGGATTTGGTTTGATTTTTGGAAATGTGAACTACAAATGGCTTGATCCCTGTTTAGGGTACATAGGCAGTCTAACAAGACGTTAGATGCAGCCATAAAATAAGTGAGATTAAATAATCAAAAATTACATTTTAATTGAGGATTATTCTTAGATTAGAAAATTGATCTAAGAGAAGTAAGGTTATAGAACTTGCGGATTTAAGGAACTTAAATTTTGTCACATCCCGGCCCGGGGCGGATCACTTCCCGGGCCCGCTCCACCACCGTAGCACGATATTGTCTGCTTTGGGCTTACCATTCCCTCACGGTTTTGTTTTTGGGAACTCACAAGCAACTTCCCAATGGGTCACCCATCATGGGAATGCTCTAGCCCCCTTCTCGCTTAACTTCGGAGTTCCTACGGAACCCGAAGCCAGTGAGCTCCCAAAAGGCCTCGTGCTAGGTAGGGATGAGAATATACATTTAAGGATCACTACCCTGGGCGATGTGGGATGTCACAAATTTAGAGTCGTGAAAATTGTCGGCTAAATAAACAAGAGTTTAGTTTGGGCCTATCACTAATATTATGATTTCCCGAAATAAATATTTCGGGGCCAGGGTGTGACAAAATGGTATCAGAGCAAATAATCATACTCTACGAGATGCACTATTCGTGAGTCTTGTTGGTGTGAATTATGACATGCATTGTGGTTGCATTAATTCATATTTTTAGGAATAAAGTGGCATTCATGTTTTATCTGTGAAATACAGATATAAATTGTATTATGATTGTGGTGCAATTTCCTTGATAATTATGAAAGTTTCGTTACTGGGAATTGTGATTTGCGTTAATAATGCATTATTTCTAAGTTCTTTGGGTAATGAGAAAGTTATGTGAAATATATATATATGTTGAGAATCACCATGAAGTGAAATGAATTGGATTGACATTATGGTATGTATTATGAGATATTATTGAATTGTGGGTGTGAATTATGAATTGTATTGATATTGCTTTATTTCATAAGTTCTATGAGTATGACGGAAATTATGTGAAATGCATATATTGCGAATTATGATGCTTTGAATTGAATTGAATGGGAGTAGAAAATTTTAAAATATAGTATTCATGTTATAGCTTTGAAGATGAGCATTTGATTAAAGTTTTGGATTAATCTTGAATTGAATCGATATTAGGCTATGCATTATGAAAATGTTGAATGTTAAGGTGATTGTGAGGTGGTGATAAGTAGATGGAGAATTGGCATTATACCTGGCACTTGAGAAGTTGAATTGGGCAAAAAGGCCCGTGGATATGTGAATTGGGCGAGAAAGGCCCGTGGATATGTGAGATTGGGCGAAAAAGGCCCGTGAAGGTGAAATTGGGCGAGAAAGGCCCGTGAATGTGAAATGGGGCGAAAAAGGCCCGTGAATGTGAAATTGGGCGAGAAAGGCTCGTGGATGTGAAATTGGGTGGAAAAGGCCCATAGATGTAAAAAAAAAAAAAAAAAGTGTGATGTGTATTGGCCAGGTATAGTACAATCTTTTCCAGCCTACTAGTCACTGATGAAGATAAAAGAAAATGGTGGTGAAATCAGTGTTTTGACAATGATAAATATAGCTAGAAATTTTAAAAATCTTATGGCCACGATAATTTGGTTGGACATTTTAATATTTATGGAAGATATGGTGATTTTTCGAATGGGAAGGAAATTAAAAACTGTGGTTATGGTTGGTCATTATATTTGGAATGGTGAAAAGACTATGAAATTTTCTCCATTTATTTAGGGTGGACATGAATAAAATTATGAAATGATATTTAAGTTCGTTTAATATAAACGAATTTCCAGTTGTGTGAGATGAGAAATTTTTATGATTGATGAAAAATTGATGGGAAAAATTTTAATTACAAATTTGATTATTTTGGTTGCCTTGGTCTTGAGTTGGCATTGTTGGATTCGATATTGCGAACAAAAACTAATGACGAGCATATATTCTCGTAACTATGTGATTATTTAAAGTTTAATTTCACTGACCGTTAAAGTTGTGATATATATATATTTCTCTCCCTTGGATGATGGAATGTGAGTAGTGCTCTGGAAGTGTGAGTCACTAATTTATTAAATCCGTGGCTACATTTGAGGTAAGTTAAAAGTGAAACAATCGAAGGGAAGATTTAAAAGGTTTTAATTTTATTGTGGGCAATTTAGTTAATTGCGAAAAATGACGGGAACCATAAAATGAGAATTTATATTAGTGGTGTTGCGAATTTAGTTTTAATTTTCTTTCCATTAACCAGTGAGTGTGATTGGAAATTTTCCATGAATTTGGTTGAAATTTTTATGTTCGTTTTGCCAATCATAAAGTTTTGGCTGGAAATTTATAATATTTATGTTGCCAATGAGTATGGTTAGAATTTTTATATTTATTCTGCCAATAAATGTGTCTGGGAATAGGAGAATGTGAGTGATAATCACAATTATAATTCGTTGATTTGCTTATTTTTGGAACTTGAAAGTGTGGAATGAAATTTCCGTTAATATTAACGTTTTCCCAGTTGGGTTTTATGTTTGGGGAAGAGAAAGTTATAAATTCAAATTTGATTGGTTTGGTTTGCCATTAACGAATTATGGCATGAAATTCTGATATTTTGTTAGTCACGTTAGTCATGACTTGAAATTTGGTTTTTGATTTTGTCAATGTGAGAGAAAATAATTGGACCACTACTAGTTTCAAAAGATTTATTGGTGCTCCATTTTCTGCACAAATTGTTGCATCTTGACATATTAGAGTGGATTATGTGATGTCATGATCAATTTGGGTGCATGGAATCCCACAAGCCTTATGCTCTTTTACTCCTTTTTATTTTCTTCTCAACATGAAGGATATTTGACTTTTTAATCAAATATACATTACAGAAAGGAAGATTTAAACTTGAATGTGGAAAGAAGAATATTGGCTCCAATCAATGTGATTGTGCCTGCATGTGCATTGTTTGGATTTTGCTATGAGTAATTAAATAAATTGAGAAAATGAAGGAAATCAGGGAATGAGATTTTGATTTCATTCCATGGTAACGGAAATTGCGGATCTTTATTTTAATATAGTGGTGAGTAAAGATGGTTGAAATTCCAATGATTTTGGTTGGAATTTTTGCTAGTTGATTTTAGTGGTTTGGCTTGAAATTGTGATATTTATTTGGCCATTGACGTTTACAGCTAGAATTTCCGATATTTTTTCTTTCAATGTATGTGGGTAGAAGTTCTGGTATTTTTACTTATCAAAGAATGCGGTTGGAAAGCTGAGAAAATGTGTGGGAACACGATGAATTCTTCATCGAGTATTTATTTCTAACTTGAATAAAATCATAGATAGAAGTTATAATATTATTCACCATAAAAGAAATGGTGGAAATAGTGCTTGTGCATTCTCGTAACTTGACAGTTGAAATCTCGGGGACGAGATTTATTTTAACGGAGGGTGAATGTAATACCCTGGAAATTTAAATATATGAATTATATATTCATAATTATGAATATGTGGAGAAAATCGAAAATAAATCGATTTATGGTTATGGAAAAAGAAATGGGAAATTTTAAAGTTTTATTTCTAGGAATTTTTTTATAATTTACATAGGTTTTTCTTTGTCGATAAGTGAAATGACGGAAATGCCTTAGTTGGCTGAACGTAATTTACGAGGATGTATTTTATCCTCATATATTTTATTAGATTATTGGCATATTTGGATAGAGAACGACCCTACGAGCGCGTAGGTGAAAACCGTTCGTGAAATAGAGTTATAATGAACGAAATAGAAACGAACGAAGATAGGGACAAAATTGTCCTTTTGCCCTGAAATCTGGAATGCTCCAGATTTTGCTGGAGTTTTGTGTAGATAAGCCATGTAGTAGCTGTGGTTTTAGGGGGGGTCGTTGGAAAAGAGAAAGAGAAGAGAAAAGAAAGGAAAAGAAAAAAAAAGGGAGATGCCGAATGGAGAGAGAGGAAATGAGAGAAATGAGGGAAGAGAGAAAAGGGAGAGGGAAGCCCAGCGGGCAGGGTTACAGGCAGACCCGCGAACCCGATGGCAACCTGATGGAAATTGTTGATCTCTGCCTCCAATTCCGGCCGTTTTCCTTTGCATTTCAACAGGAAAAGGCTTAGAAGCATATCCGAAATCCTTTCTCTTCCTTTTTCACAAAGATTTTAGGGGAAATAGCCACGATTTCTTCTAGAACAAACCGGCGGGTTTAATGGGTGCACGATGAAAATTAGTCATTTTTGAAAGGTATTCCGTCGATTATAACTACCAGTAGGCTCCACTCAACCTCAGGAACAAATCCCAATCATTGGTTGGGGCGTCGGGAATGTTTTGGAGGCGAATCAAGAACACTCAAATTCTAGGGTTCCGGTGGTTCGTAGCCAAATTCAATTGTTTTCCGGCCGAATTGGACTTCGGCCTAGGTATAAAAGTTGTTCACCTTGATTTGCTTTACATTTCTGTAAAATTTGAGAACTTTTAGAAATAATTGAATTTTCTAGCGAGTCAGGGCGGCCGACCGCCACCCACGGCAGCAGGTGCAACGGCGCACGGCCAGGGAGCCAACATTGTGTGTTTATGCGAATTTCGTTATTCTAATTATGTTTTTAAGATCTAACTGTTGTGGGTTGAATAATAATACCATTGTGGTATATGTTGAATTTAAATGTATATATTCAGATTTGGATTGAATTTTGGAAATGTGAACTACGAATGGTTTGATCCTTGTTTAGGGTACGTAGGCAGTCTAACGAGACGTTAGATGCAGCCGTAAAATAAGTGAGATTAAATAATAAAAAATTACATTTTAGTTGAGGATTATTCTTAGATTAGAAAATTGATCTAAGAGAAGTAAGGTTATAGAACTTGCGGATTTAAGGAACTTAAATTTAGAGTCGTGAAAATTGTCGGCTAAATAAACAAGAGTTTAGTTTGGGCCTATCACTAATATTATGATTTCCCGAAATAAATATTTTGGGGCCGGGGCGTGATAGACTGATAGCCTGAGACAAAGCGGACTTGAGAAACGAGAGCTCCTCCTTGATCATGCAGGTGTCGACGACGAAAATAAAGATTAGAAGCGAGGTGGGTTTTTCGATGGACAGTTCGTACTCGATGGTGGTATAATGGGGGAAGAGCTCGGCGAGGAGGCTCTCATCGAAGATGGAGGCGTAGTGGGGAGGGAAGTGGTTGTGGGTGAAGCAGAAAGGGCAAATCTAGATCTTGGCAGTGTAATCAACAGTGAAGAAAGGGTTGAGGACCGAGCGGCAGGTGCGGCAACGAAGGAGGGCGTAGTGGAGGACGGGCATGGAGGGGAATGGCTTGATCGGAGTGTGGATGGCGGAGACTGGGACTACGCTTAGGCAAATATGGGGTGGGTGATGGGGGATAGGGGAAGGGGGTGGGCTTCGTCGGAGCCCCAGTTCTCACAACCCATAAAAGAAAAGAAAAGAGTTGGAGGATGAAGTAATTGTACTAGGATTTGAGGGGAATTTAGTGGTGTTTTTGGGGAGTTGCAGAAGTGGGAAGACTTGACTGGAATTTGGCAGAGGTGGTTGGGTGGAGAAGACGATCGAGTGGGTGATGAGGGTAAGGGAGAGTGATGGTGGGGTTTTGATTTTGGGGGTGAAGGAAGGTTGGGGGTGGGGGACACGGATGGATGGGGAAGAAGGGGGGATGGGTTTGTAGGGGTGGGTCCCCCATTTAAAAAAATTATTAAATGATTTTATATTTTAGTTTTTAATATTTAATTAAATTTTTACTAGAAAGTGGGTCCCGTCTCAAGCCACGTCAGCATTTAACAGTCAATTTGATAGACAAACAAAGATATGAAATTGTAACAAATTCGAAAGATGAGGTACGACATTGACATTTTTTAAAGATAGGGTATGAAAATGTGACTGGCCCAATAGTTGAGGTAGTTTTATGTAATTTGTCCCCAAAAAAATCAATTTCCAGGTTTGAGATTTGAGATTTAGTAGATTGTGCAAAATTTTCATTTTTTTGAAGAACGTAGTGTTTATATCATAGTAAAAATGACTATTTTTCTTGCTATTAATACGTCAAAATCACGTGACGAAAGAGTTAAAAAGAAGATATGCTAAACTATATGATAGAATTTCTTTTTTACATGTTATTATGTGGTGATTTCATTAGAAATCCAATAGCATCATATCCAAAAATAATTGTTTAATAACAAGACAAATCACTCCTTGTCTCTTAGTAGGCAGAAAAATGGATCACATTCTCTAGTCAGATTGTATCTAGTCATTCTATTCTCTGGCTTAATTAGTTAATACTTGAGATTATATAGTTTTCAGTTTTCACTCCTTCATAACTTTACTTCATGTGACATCACAATTAAAGAGAATTTCCCATGAACGCAATCGTAAGTCGGAAGAGAAACATCAAGCCGTGGAGTTAACTCAAGTACTAGTGAGAGATGGTGGAAAAATGAGGTAGAAATTAACATATTGATTTATTCTCATAAATCGTCTTTGTTCTCATAAAATCATCATCACACAAAGATACTTTTGTGTTTTGACATTGACGCAACGGCAATAATATCCAACAAGGTCAGTTTACTTTGATAAGATAATTCGATTTGCGCTTCCTTGCTCTCAAAGTTTGGTTTGGTTTGGATGGATATACAAGGGGCCGGAATAGCTTTACTTTCATCCTATAATCCTAGACGAGGATGTGTTGTTTTCGACCTGCGTGACTTGTTGACCAATCAAAACCGTTTAGGACCAGACAACGTATTGACAATCTCAAAGAGCAACCCAAGAAGTGGGTGGAAACATAAGAGCAACTCCAGCGTTGGAGCCCTCCCCCTTGGCAATACACTATTCAATCCACCTAATGAACAGTAACTGCCCTTAATGAACAGTAAGTAGCCCTGGCAATAGAATTTGCATCTCCACCGTTACACTTCAATAGCCCTGGCAATAGGCAATAAAATATTAGTATTTTTTTTTATTATAAAATAATACAAAATAATTTTAATTGTAATATCGGATAAGATTTTTAATTGTTCTCGGTGCGCCACGTGTCATTATCCGAAGTATTATTAAATAATACAAAATAATACAATTATTGGTGATGGATTTCTGATAAGATTATTAACCAATCACGTCGCGCCACGTGTCATAATCGGTTCACAATCTTTGAGGATAGATTTCCATCAGATTTTTAACGAATGACAACATGCCACGTGTCATAATCCGTTCACAATCTTTGAGGATAGATTTCCATCAGATTTGTAACGAATGACGGCATGCCACGTGGCATTATGCAGAACCTAATCATTTCTGAATCCTCTATATAATCCACCATCCATCCTCACAAATCTCACACCAAAATTCTCAAGATCTCTATCGTTATTCATAGTTTCTGCTTCCTTATTCACAAAAATTTATATCATTATTCATAGTTTCTGTTTCTTTCTTTCAATGTCGTCTTCTTCTTCCTCAAGGATGATGTGGGAATACAATCAGGAAGAGGAAGAATTGTTTAACGAATCTGAAGCAATCTTCAATCACCAGAGGGTAAGAAATGAGAGGGAAGATGATGAGGAGCGTCAAATGAGAAATGACGAAGTAAGAAGGGGCATAGCCTCACATTCCCGTCGAGTCATCCAAGCTGCGGCTCAGATCTGCAGGCCCAGCCGTTCCGGAAACCTTGATAGAAGCAGGCAACGACGAGGTATGGAACTCTTGGATGATTATTTTGTTCCTAATAGTGCATTCCCTGATACGTACTTTAGACGTCGTTTTAGAATGGAACGACATTTGTTCAACAAAATCATGATTGCTGTTTGCAACCATGATTCTTATTTTGTGCAAAAAAAAGATGCTTTTGGTGCTATGGGTCTACTGCCTGAGCAAAAAATTACTGCTGCCTTGCGGATGCTTGCATATGGAGCATCTGCAGACCAAGTGGATGAGATAACGAGGATGGGGCAATCAACCATTCTTGAGTCCCTGATGAGGTTTTGCGGAGCAATCGAATCTATCTACACCGCTGAGTACCTCCGCAAACCTACACACATGGACTTGGAGTGGCTGTTGAAGAAGGCGGAGATGCGTGGCTTTCCGGGGATGATTGGAAGCATTGATTGTATGCACTGGACGTGGAAAAACTGTCCAAGTGCATGGCAAGGCGCTTACGGGGACAGAAAAGGAGCAAAAAGTATCATTCTGGAGGCGGTGGCATCTTTTGATACATGGATTTGGCACGCCTTTTTCGGGGTCCCGGGAGCTCAAAATGACATCAACGTCCTTGCCCAATCCCCAGTGTTCAACGATGTCTTGCAAGGAAATGCACCAAAAGTTACGTATGAGGTCAACGGACGTATGTACGACGGGCCATACTACCTAGCTGACGGCATCTACCCGCGCTGGTCAACCTTTGTCAAAACAGTGCCACGTCCACGGAGTGCAAAGGAAAAACACTTTGCAAGCTGTCAAGAGGGGTGCAGGAAGGATGTAGAGCGTTGTTTCGGTATCCTCTAAGCTCGCTGGGCGATCGTCAGGGGTGCTGCCAGATTGTTTGATGTAGAGTCGCTTCGATCCATCATGATGACGTGCATCATTCTTCATAACATGATTGTGGAAGATGAGTACGATTATGAAGCCGTTGATGAATATGAGCCAGACCCGATGAACAATTCAAGAACACGTATATATTGTGCTCATGACGCCACCGATGAGCCCGTGCAACATGAGCCATTACAAAGGGATGGACGTTACAATGAAAGGCTCATTCAACGATATACTGCATTTCAAATGCCAGACATGCACAATGCCCGACAAATTGACTTGATAGAGCACCAGTGGGCATTGAAACAAGCTGAAGATAATTAAGTTCATTTAGTGTGTTTTTTTTTAATTTGGTATGTTTATGTTATTTTATTTGGTGTGTTTTATTATTTGGTATGTTTAAGTAATTTTTTTATGTTTATGTTTATGTAATTCTTAGTATGTTTATGTTTATGTTTATGTTTATGTAATTTTGTTATGTTTATGTTTATGTAATTCTTAGTATGTTTTATGTTTATGTTTATGTTTATGTAATTTTGTTATGTTTATGTTTATGTAATTCTTAGTATGTTTATGTTTATGTTTATGTAAAGGACTTTTAATTAGAACGATGGACTTTTAATTATTTTATACAAGGACTTTTAATTTGAACAATGGACTTTTAATAAATAACTTACCAAATTAATTTGAATAAATATTCAAGAAATTGGAAACAACATAAATAATACAAACAATAAATAATAAATTACAACCCAAAGTGATTGGAAAATTATGGGCTCCGATTACAAAAAGTACTTTATTCATCATCACTTAACCAATTTGTGGTGCTAGGATGATCTTCTGTTGCGGTGCTAGAACCACCTTGGCTTGCTATTGCTTCTCTTGCACGCCTCCTTCGCACAACGTCCGCTTTCTCTGATTTCCAAAAAAATTTAGAATTTGGAGACTTCCCTTCTAAAGACATGTTCATAATCTCACGATCTTGTTGAGCCCGTCTTTCTTCTCTAACATGTTCCCTTTCTTGCCTAAGTAGCTCTCTTTCTCTCTCATTAGCATAAAATTCTCTCTCAACAGCTGCTTGTTTTGATGCCTCTCTAGCCTTTTCAGCCTCATCTTTCGCCAGGTCCCTTGCCAAAGTCAATTCACCTTGGCGAGTAAGTTCTTCCATGAACTTTGCATAATCGTTCTTGGAAGCACTACCTTTTCTCTTTGAAGCCTTCTTACCTTGAGGCCTAATTGGAAAACGGGTCGAACCCGACGCGCGTTCAGGGAGGGGCGTTTCGGGCACTTCTTCTGCATCATCTTCATGAACATGATCGGGTGTAGAGTGTAGAGGGGTGCTGTTCATGTGCACTTCTGGACCGACTGGCACAACTCTAAATTTAGGACAATCTTTGACAATATTCCAACATTCCCACCGGTTGAATGATTTATTTTTGCTTTTGGTTTTGGCAGCGTACCAAGCTTGTGCTTGAAGTTCCTACACAATAAAAATAAGTAACAAATAAATAAGTAACTAGGAAATACATACATATATATATATATAAGTAACAAATAAATAATTTTAATGAAAATAAGTAACTAGCAAATATATACATATATATATATAAGTAACAAATAAATAATTATAATGAAAATAAGTAACTAGCAAATATATACATACATATATATATATATATATGTATATATATATAAGTAACAAATATAATGAAAATAAGTAAGAAGGCTTCAAGTTTAGTAAATAATGAAAATAAGTAACAAATAAATAATTTTAATGAAAATAAGTAACTAGCAAATATATACATATATATATATAAGTAACAAATAAATAATTATAATGAAAATAAGTAACTAGCAAATATATACATACATATATATATATATATATATATATATATATATATATATATATAAGTAACAAATATAATGAAAATAAGTAAGAAGGCTTCAAGTTTAGTAAATAATGAAAATAAGTAACAAATAAATAATTATAATGAAAATAACTAACTAGCAAATATATACATATATATATAAGTAACAAATATAATGAAAATAAGTAAGAAGGCTTCAAGTTTAGTAAATAATGAAAATAAGTAACAAATAAATAATTATAATGAAAATAACTAACTATCAAATATATACATATATATATATAAGTAACAAATATAATGAAAATAACTAAGAAGGCTTCAAGTTTAGTAAATAATGAAAATAAGTAACAAATAAATAATTATAATGAAAATAACTAACTAGCAAATATATACATATATATATATAAGTAACAAATATATATATATATATATATTTATATGTCATTTTAATCATAACATGGGGCTAGAGTTCCAAGTTTAGTAAATAAATAATACAAACAAACAAATAAATAAATAATACAAACAACATAATTATAATGTAACAAATAAGTAACAATAAATAATAAATTGTTACCTGATCCGAGTAATTTTCCCCACTTCGAATATTATTACTAGCTTGTGCCAAAGCGTCTCTCCACGTACTAAACGATTGGCTAAGTAATTTCCAACGACTGGACATCGATTCTTTGGTTCTTTTCCCACCAATTTTCTCAAGAAAACTGGTATGAATAAGACTCCACATTTCTCGCAACTGCATCTCATTACCCGTAAGCGAACTATGAGTAACTTCAACCCAGCTAGTACACAACGCAACATCTTCAATAAGCGACCAATTCGTACCTGCACCAGTGGTCATTTTGTTGAAAAAAAATGGATTCAAACTTTGAGACAAAGAAAGGAATGTGATTGAAAGTAGTTGAGAAAATATGAAATTGTTGTGTAAGGTAGATGATAATGAGAAGGTATTTATAGAAAAGTAAAAACAATTTTTTTTACAATTTTTTTCAGATATTTTTTTGAATTTTTTTGAATTTTTTACATTTTTTTAAAAAATTTTATTCAATTAATTAATCTCTGCCGTTGGATATAAAAAAATTTGAATTCCAACGCTCCAGATTGTGCCATGTGTCACAACGGTAACTTTTCAGATTTTTTAAACTATTTTTTCATTTATTTTTTAATTTATAAAGCATTTTAATATCCACCGTTGATCTCAGATCGAACGGTGGATATTAAATCTGACATTTTTTTTTTTTTTTACCGTTGAGATCTAACGGTCCACATTAAGCGACCGTTAGGATCTAACGTACCGTGGGAAGCCACGTGGCTTCCCAACGGTAACTGACAAAAGCTTTTTTTTTCTGATTATTGTGTCGGGACGCGCCCCCACGCGCGGGTGGGGTGCACGCGCCTGACACAAAAAAAATTAAATAAGACGCTGACGCCACCCTGGCGTCAGCATGGCGTCATCCTCAGCTCGGGCTCAAGGCCTGGCAATCCCTCACGGGCCTGGCCCTCGGGCCTCCCCCATCCCCCGGCCTGCCTCACGCTGGAGGCCATCCACCGGCCCTCGGGCCTTTGTTCTGGAGACTGTCCCCCGAGCAATTTGCTACGGTGGGAATGCTCTAAGGAAAAACACTTGTCTTAGTGTTAGATGAGATTAAAGATGCACTTTTTGAGCATTACAAATCACTACTTTGATCAGTTTGACAAATTAGATTTGATTTCTGATCATTTTAGTCGATTTCTCTTATTAATATGTATTCTACATCCATGACATAATAGCTATATCATCCACTTATGACACATGAATTAATAACAACACGTGATAATGTGACAATTACACTAATAAATTTCTCATATCACACCTCATGGAGGGCAAGTACAGAAAATTTGACGAAGTGATCATTTTTAAAATTCCAATTGATTACCAACATATCATCATTATTTGATCGTTATCTCGCGAATATTTCATGTTAAGGTTATTTTGTCAAAAAATTAGAGTTAAAGATGGCGGACAGAAACGATCCGACAGAGCCAACTAATGGAAATGGGCTATTTGAATAACTCTTTTCAGCCCAACATAAATGGGCTATAGGCCTAGTTAATATGCAGAGGTTTAACATAGGTGAACACAAATCTACCCTTTAAAACGAAGCAAAAACCGAAAACCCTAATTCTCACAGCGCTCGTCTCTTTGCCGCCGCGCCGTTTACCTGTTCTCCTGATCTTCTCTGCAACTACACCACTCGGCAGCCATGGGTGAGCTCAATGCATCTCTCTCCGCCCATTTTCCCACGCTTTAATATCTTTTTCACTTTTTTGTTTCCATTTTTTTATTATTAAAATATGTATTTTTCTTAATTTTTTCAGGAAAGGTGCACGGTTCTTTGGCTCGTGCCGGTAAGGTGAGAGGCCAAACACCCAAAGTTGCCAAGCAGGACAAGAAGAAGAAGCCCCGCGGCCGCGCTCACAAGCGCTTGCAATACAACCGCCGATTCGTGACCGCCGGTAACACCACCGTTTCCTGATTTTCCCATCCAATATTTTGCCGTTATTACCTATGTTATGGATCATATTCTCTGGGATTAAACCATTTTAGTGATTTTTGTTTAGATTGTTTTTTGAAATGGGTAATTAAGAATTAATGTTTTATGAAAAACCCATGTTCTGCATTTTTTGATTAAATCATTGTGCGTGTTGCGTGATTGTTGCAGTGGTTGGCTTCGGAAAGAAGAGGGGACCAAACTCCTCAGAGAAGTAGGGCAAAGATTCAAGCTTTGAAAGGATGACAAGTGCTTCGTAGATTAAGAAAAATTAAAGGCTTTATTTTTGTTTAAGTGTTGGATTATGTTGGTATTTTTTTTTTATCTAATTTGAATTAGCAGCAATGCGATTTTCTTTCTGGTTTCTTCGTTCACATTTTTGTGGTGGTTTGGCTGTTTGATGATCCTCTTGTCTGATGCTTGATTTGATTTCCCAGGAAAATTATATTTAGAAAGCTAATTAATCGAGTTATATATCGTTTTTCAGTTTTGAATGAGAAATTGTGCAAAATTATCATTTTTAATTTTAATTGTTGAAATGATAAGTTTTTCTGGATGTTGTTGATGTATAATATATATCGTTAATATTTGTTCACTTTAACAATTAGAATTAGAATTTTAATTAGCCTTTTTTACCAATATTTTTTAAGTTAAAAAAAATTTGGCTAAAGGACGCATTCATGAGAGGGATTTGGCGTGAAAAATAGAGTGCAGCCCAAGGCGCAGCGGCGTTGCAAGATTCATATCATCGATTTTGTAAAAATCGTTAATTTTTTTTTTAAATTTTTTTGTCGAACTAAAGTTATTTTAGAAATTGACTAAAATGATTATAAATCAAGTCCTAGTTGCTCCAACAGGATCATTTTCGCAAGGATCCGGGAAGTTGATCGTTTATTGTATATCGTGCAAGTACTGTTTATATATAATTTTAAATAAAAACATTTAAAATGATTTTTGATCGCATCTGTGATTTGGCTACTTTCCTAAGTTCAAGGGATAAATGAAAATAATAATAAATGGCTCAATGGGGGCAAACATACAAAATTTCTGGCATGCGCTTTATTTAGTATTAAAATGATGCAATGACAAGCATCCGCCATATGTATCGATTATACAAGCAAAGCCTAAACTGGTGCAGAAGCAATCTAGACGATACGTTTTCGATTTGAAGTATGTATTGTATACGAATTATACAAGCAACCCAAAAATAATGCAGAAGCAATCTGATTCAAGCACTAGGATGACTTCCGATACTTGAGGGCGTCAAAGCGAGCAGCAAGTGCGTCATAATCCGGTAACTTTGGATGAACTCGAGGAACCGAGTCCTGCCTTGCAGCTGAAGGTACTTGTGGTGGAGGACGCTCAGGTGCTTGATGAAAGCCGCTGGGAGGTGACTCCATTTCAACTTCTTCATCACAGTCCGATTCATCAAACTTAATATCTGAATGTACTGATGGGGCGTTATTGTAGCTGTACCTCCTGTAGATGAATTGCTTCTCATTTTCATGGCTGTGCATCGCCTCCTCATCTCTTGAAGAGTGAGACCTATCAACTCCAGGAGCTTTAGATTGGTGATCGCTATTCTGAGAGCCAACTGATGGAGAATCTGGCGTAAAGAAGCCAGTGGAATTGCCAGAAGGGGTTCCAAATCCATTATTGACCATATTCTGAGACCCGAATGGTGGAGAATCAGGCATAAAGCGGCCAGTGGAATTTCCTGAAGGGGTTCCGAATCCGGTATTGACACTCGAAGATGATTGAGCTGCTTGATTGTTGGCCAAATATGCAGCAACTTGTGCAGCAGCCATTGCCTCACTGGCAGATTTTGCAGCTGCTTCGGCAGCTGATGCTGAGTCTACAAATTGCATATGTCCTCTTTCACCACCACTACTTGTTCTGCGTTCTCCACCACCACTTGTTCTTCGTTCTCCACCACCACTTGTTCTTCGTTCTACACCACCACTAGTCCTGCGTGAAGAACTAAAAGAAAGTACGATAAAGTAAACGGATAATCGAAGTATGGTCATGCCTTAAATTAAGATGAGGTAAAAGGAATAGCCAAGCTACCTAGTGTCTGGCTTGTTAGTTTCAACAGATTGAGGCTGCACACTCTGCATAGGCATGCTGGTAGCACTAACAAAATTGCGTGGTCCTTGCTGTTAAAATAACGCAAATAGAAATATTAAATCAGAAACTTTGTTGCATATAACGTGAGAAAGGAAATGACTGATTACTAAACAAAAGTCACAAAATGGCAAAGCTCTTGAATATAATTTGTGTGTGTGTGAGAGAGAGAGAGGAACGCACTATAAGCTCTTCTGGAGGCTTGAGAAGCTCCTGTTCAGATTCTGAAGTATCCCATTCAACCTGGTATTCCTTGGCTATCTCCTTCAGGAGTTTCAACTTTACTTCGCCCGTAGGGGTTCTAACAGAGAGCTTGTCAATCAGCTGTGTGAGAAACAAACGCACTCAGCTACTATAGAAACTAAAATATGAACTGTACGTAGAAAAGTGATACAGTATATCCAATAACAATAAAGAAATACATGACAGGGAGACCATGCTTACCATGCGATTCACACCACAGCTGGGACGTACATCAACAGCCGCAGATACAAAATCTTTACCATACTTTTTCTCAAAAATATTCCTTAGTGTGATCAGTTCAGGAATCTCAGAGCACCTGGGGGAGGCAAAGATTAAACTTGCAATCCCTTCTTTGAGATCAGGTGGACACTCCCTGTAACAAATCCGAGAAACATTGGGATTAAGATACTATTCCACAGCTGTGAAACACAACACAGATAATACAATATCGTCACCTTTGCTTTGCGATGATAGAAAGCCTAGAGACTACTAATTCACAGAAGAGCTCAATGAACTCATTGGCAGCCAAAACGTTCTGTTCTCTGATCACATGTTCAACCTACAAAACAAAGAATTAGTTAGTAATTAGGGCAAACCTATTTCGTTAACTATGTAGCAAAACCGCAAACCTAACTGCAAAGCCACATGCCTGATCATAAGTTTGAGTCTATAACAAACTGAAGCAGAAGTTTGGGTACTATCGTATGTTTGAGTCAATAAAACATCTAAGTAAACAAAAAAATTCAGCAAATTATAATAACTTGCCTGGGAAATCCATTCACACAATTGTTAACAAAATTCATGAGAAATTAACATGTAGACCTATGATAAGTGAATTGGCCTGTTTTTCAAACAACCCCAGAGTCGCTAACATGCTTTTAGACTTTTACTCGCTTTCTCCCCTCCCCATTTATTTATAAAGACCAGAACACATGAACTTTAGATTAATATGTTAAATAAATGACTAATAAAAGTGATAAGTACCCGGATTCGAGCAGTGGCATCTTGACCAGATTGTAGGAGCAAGGCGATGTCACGCCTCATCTGCTTCACCACCACCTGCCTCTTGTTCCTCAGCAGCTTTATTCTAGCCACCGCCATCTTCGCTTGCATTTTGCTGTTTCACCATTCATTCCATTGATCACCATTAGCAAAACAATGAGCAAGAACAATCATTCAGCAAAAAACCAATCCCCCCACCCTATTAAATTGTCAAAGAATGCACGACATTTAACAAAAGTTTCAACTTGTCACAATCTGGGTCTCAATAACTCCCACTACCCACATATTGGTAGGCAACCAAACAGAGGGACTGACTCCGAGCCTATTAAATTGCCAAGAAAGAGCAAACATGGGTACAAATATATCAACTTTAACAACTTTTCAGTATCTGGGTCTCAATTCTCAATTACTCTTACAATCCAAATTTTCTACGAGACTAATTCCCACCTGTTAAATTCCTGAGATAATGCAAACATTGAACAAAGATTTCAACTTTTAACAATTTTTAACTATCAGAGTCTCAATAATTCCTACTACCCAAATTTTCTAGGCAACCAAACAGAATGACTAACTCCCACCCTGCCTTGCCGATATAATGCAACATTGAACAAATATTTCAACTCTAATAACTTTGCAATATCTGGGTCTCTATAATTCCCGCTTCCCACATATTCTAGGCAACCAACCAAAGGGACTAAGACTAACTGCCACCCTATCAACTTGCCGAGATAATGCAAACATTGAACAAATATTTC
The DNA here is from genome assembly GCF_963583255.1 of Pyrus communis. Taxonomy (NCBI): domain Eukaryota; kingdom Viridiplantae; phylum Streptophyta; class Magnoliopsida; order Rosales; family Rosaceae; genus Pyrus; species Pyrus communis. Next base: position 15,233,948 of record NC_084803.1, on the reverse strand, counting down.
AACTTTTGACAGTCTGGGGTCTCAATTCTTATTATCCAAGATTTCTAGGAACCAAACAGTGCAAATAGCTAAAATAGAGAAACCCAGAAAGGGGAAGGGCAGAGAGAGAGAGAGAGAGAGAAGAATGTACCATTTGGAGGAGTTGAACCCCCATCGGAAGAGAGAGCGGCTGAGCTTCACCAGTTTCTTGGTGTGGGTGGTGGCTACGGTGGCGACAGTCATGGTCACAGAGAGAGAGCGGGTTGGGTTTTTGCTGGGTTTTGAATGTGGAGTGTAACGGAACGGTCGCCTGAATTGGAATGGGAAAGCTATGGAATTATACTTCAGATCCTCTGTGGGGCCCACTGGATAACCGACCTATGTCTTGTAATTATAAATTGGGCCCGTAAAACGAGAATATAGCCGTTGTGAGTTGACACGTGTGAGAAGAATCCAATGACAAAGTCGGTGTGAAGATTTCTTAAGCTGTAAAATCCAGCCAAACCATTTCTATTTCTAACTTTTTCACAATTATTTTCTTTTAGTATAACGATATATTTTGTATTAAGAAGAATTAGGAGTTTGGCTAAAATAGATTTTTTATTTATAATTAATTAGTTTTTTTAATTATTTTTATTAGTTAATGAAATCTTTTTTATCAATCAAAAGATGGTGAAAATACTACTTAGACCTGGTTTGGTACTGAGGTGATTCTAAAAAAAGCTGCTATCAAAAAAAGCTGGGAGCTGTTTTTGTGTTTGGTAAACACTCAGCTTCAGCTTTTTTTCACAGTTTTGGATGAAAAAAAGCCAAAAACAAGAAGCTGCAAAACCTAGCTTTGAAAAACCGGCTTTTTTTCACATCTGTTTTACATAAAAGTTTACCAAACACTCTAATACTGTTTTTTTTTTTTTCAAAAGCACTTTTACAAAAAAGTTTACCAAACACTCTGCTGCTTTATTTCACAGCTGCTTATTCTCACAGCACAGCAGAAGCAACTTTTTTTCAAAGCACAGCAATACCAAACCAGCTCTTAATCTTCTATTACACCAAAAAATGATGGGTAATAATGTAATTTCATAGGTTCAAATTTTACTATTTTTTATTGAAACCTCACCTACAGGTAATGTTAAAATACCTTAAATATTAAAAATAATAATAAAAAAAATCAAAAACAAAAATCTCTCACTCCCTTAGGTTCTTTCTCTCTCCCTCTCTCCCTCTCACCTTCTCATTTTCTAAAAAAATGATTGATACATATAAAGTGTGTAAGCAAATGCAAGTTAATTTATTAAATAATGAACTAAATTTAAAAATCTAATTAATTCAAATGATGTGGCTGTACACATCAAATGTCACCTAAACTGGTATGAAAATATGGTATAAAAATATGATATGAATAACATTACTCGGAAATAAATTTGATTCAAGTCTACGTCACACCATAAAAAGACTGAAAAGTCCATGTGCATAATTTGGAACCGGATTATCAAATCAGAACTATTATCTATAATTTGGTTATATGATATATTGAAACCAAATCTGATTAGTCATGAACAAACGTAATAAATTGTTAAATTCGAGTCCTAGTTAGATTTTCATATTAAAATCATCATCTAATTTAATTGTATCACATCGAATTGGAATCGGATTAAAATCAACTCATCAACGAGCATAAGCATGTATTTAGGTTTTCACTTGCAAATACCTCTAAGAATTTTCTAACACGATTTACAACTAATAACTAAGATAATATAGGAAATGAAACTAAGGTAATATAGGAAACGATTGACGTTAGATTTCAAAGAAGATTACAATTCTTAAACAGAACGTCGCAAACTTAATTTAGAGGTTCCTCAAACAAAATAGTATTAAAATCAGTTTAAAATAAATATACACGTTTAGATACAAGTACAATAGAATTCACATTTCGACAAAATGAAGAAGAATATACGGAGATCCTTTAAAATTCGGATGCTGCTACTGGGATTATATGGTACAATAAATGGAAACTAATCGATGTATGATCTTTTAACAAGAAAGCATGTTTAGGAGAGAGACTCTGGTGCGGATCAAGAGCCTAAACAAGCACTCCAAACCATTTTCAATGCCTTCAATGCTTGAATCCAAGACCTCCAACCTTCTTTGTGCAGATTGAATCTTCTGATCATCCTCAAAACCTTCACCTGAATTATTGACAAGCATGTTGCTAATTGCAATATCTACATTTTCCAGCTCGTTCATGCTTTTGTGTTGGTTGTTGTCACAAACCAACACCCCTTTGTGCAACAAAATCGAAACCAGTGACCATCTGCTAGGCCTTGGCTTCAGAATTGGTGTGGAAAGGAATGAAGACAGGAAGTGAAAAATGGAACTGGTGATCAAACTTGCCTCTCTCAGGACTCTCACCACCGCGGCGAGATGGTTGTCTAGATCCAAAGGAAATGCTTCATATTTTTTATCCATTTGCTTCAACGATACCATAAACTGCACAATTTCCTTCTTCATCCTTTTTCGTATGCGAACATATGAACTAACATTGTCTTCGACGCTCAAATCTCCCACCTTTCTTCTCCGAAGCGTGGATTGAAGATCTCTAACGCTTTCCTTCATCGTCAAAATGGAATCCCTTGTGTTGCCACAAACATCCAAGTACGTGACAGAATCATCCAACAGCTCTTCAACCCATTTCTCTTTCTGGTGAAGGGCTAGAGCCTGTTGTGTCAATGGCAATTGAAGAAGCTCCTCAATGCAAATATATAACTCTTTGAGCCCACCTAGTGCTTTGCATATTGAATCCGCCTTTGGCGACGACGAAGACAATGAAGATGTCAATGCTGCCTCCAAAGCCTTGAGCTTGTTCAGCTCTTCCTCGGTTCTGAGTGTGCTTGGATGTGACCTAACCGGCATACTAATCGATCGAACATTGTAAAGCTTTGAAGGTTTGGCAGAGAATGAAGCCATTGTTGCTCTTTTCATCATATAAAAAGGTTGAAACTTGAGAGAAATTGAAAGAACTTGTGGGAATTGGTTCAAGAAGTTGTGCTGTATGATTTAGAGTTCGAAGTCACAGATTTATACCGAGGTACAAATTTGAAAGAAGATGGAAGGGGGACCAGAAGCATCTTTTGGGTCCTTAGGTCAATGTGATCAACATGTGGAGGCCGATGGGCCATTGTTCCATTCCATGGCGTGAGTTATATTGTCACGTCTTGCACCAACTATAAACTTAATATTTGTCCAATTTAATATCAGCTTAAAGTTATTTTTTTGGGTAGGATGTTATCTGAAATTAGTTCTTTTTGTTTTTCTTGAAAGATAGATTCATTTGACCTTTTCTTTCCTTTCATGCACCGCCGGCATGAGAAATTCTTATAAGCAAGGATGGAGTTAGAGATTTTTTGAATGGAGACATTAAACCAAAAATTTATTAAGTGAAATGAAATGATATCCACAACACCTTTTTTTTATGCACACATTTGTTTATTTTTATCCATTGGTTTTTTTTTTCTTTTAATTTATTCAATGCAACATATAACTTGAAATGCATAAGAATGTGTAAAAGAGCGAAGGCGGTATCCTTTTTTTTTTTTTTTTTTTTTATTTCCAGACCAATGTGAGTGGGGGCATCCACCCATAGTGAATATAAGGTGGCTGTGTTCTTGCTTGTAAGTACTAATATATGAGTTCTTGTGTTGTAATAGTTGTGAACAATGTAACATTATGTAATCGTGTTATTAAAAACTAATTGACTGGCACAACTAAATTTTAGTTTCTCAATATATAGTCAAGTGACTTAAATTTATAGGAATTCGATGGCGAGTATTTAAAAAAATGGAGCATTCCAAAGTTCTTTGGATAGGAGAACCTTTGAATATTGAACATCGAGAAATCCATATATCCAACAAGATCATGAAACCATTTTTTTTTATTAGTTTTGGAATTTGGATGGAAATGTGAGGGGTTTAAACAAAAATTCAAAGCAAAAATTATATTTATAATATATATGTACATGGGTTGCACGAGTGTGATGTCTTTGCTATGTTCCCTTGAAGGCTTGCAACTTTCCAAATGCAATTAAACCTACTTCAGTTTAGTACTTGATTAAGTAGTTCATTGTGGTCATGCTCGACCACAGACCTTTACTTAAGTTTTCTGAGCAGTGGGATTGTTGTTTTCTTTGTTCTTTTCCTCGTTTTTCTTCTTACTTTTTGGCCTTAAAAGAAGGAAATGATTCTTTCTTGGTAACTTTTTGTCACATCTTTAACTTTAGGCCAATTTTTTCTTCATCTTTGCTGACAGGTAAAAAGACTTTGTCAAGGCACTTCTTGATCAGTGTGTTTGAATTAGAAATATTTTGGCCCCTTATTTGAAAGTTTCATTAATTTTGGGACGGAATCAAGGAAAGGAAAAGATGAAAAACGAAGAAGAATACTCAATATGAAGCAAATTCGACAATTTGATTGAATTGCTATATATGTATATGCGAAACAAGTGAACTTGCAATTGCATCTTTTTTTAGGACAAGGCACAGTATTCATTAAAAAGTGATGAGAAATTGTACAACAGAATAGCCAGGAAAATCGCTATCAAAGTTTTCAGTAATCCCAATTGAAGGAAAATGGCGCCATACTATAAACAAATTAATTTTAAGAATTGTCCTCTAATAACAACTTATCAAGTGTTTTTCTATATATGAAAGGGGGGAACATGTCTTCTTTAGAATATCATAGAATCAAAGTTATCATAACTCGACCTAGATACAAAATAAAAAGAATTGAAAATTACATTAGTTGGTCATGATCGCTTAATATGAGCAAAAACAGAGGGGATTAAGATTAGAGTTGCTTCCAAATATATCAATTTAGTCGATTTCGTGCCTTTGGCTTGGGAAAGACACAAGATGAAAAGACTTTAAGGTATATTACTATATTCTTTCACATTTAGCGGAAAACTTCACATCAGAGTAAAGGGTGTTCAATTTAAAATACTTGTGTTTCCTTCCCAAGCTCTCAAGTGTCTCTTAGCAAGCTGCACGAGGACAGCTAAAGTATATTCAATTTCGAAAATTTGATTTGCACATCATATTATTGAAAAGAAAATGACTCCACCGTGCATATCGTGGGATAATTGGGACTTAAAAATTGAAATATGTCATTGTTTATCACATTCTTAAAAATCTTGAATAATTTGTTGGGACGTACCAGTCACTTAATAAATTGTATACAAGGCCACAAGTTGTTACTTCATATATTATTACTCAAATAAATTTGGTTAGCAAAAACAACAGAAAAAAATACAGATAAATACATAAACAAACGGCTAGCCGACATTTGTGAAGTTGATACATTAACAATATGCATGGTAAATCTTCTCTATTGCTATACAAGATATCGGGAGGGCAACATTAGCATGTGTCAATTGCCAAGTAAATTAGAAAGAACATTTTTGAGCAATCACTAAAAGTTTTTAGTGTGACTGCGATCCTGGTCTTTTTGAGTTCACGTTTCTAAATTGACGTGACGTTATGATGACATTAAAAAAATTTCTATTACACATAATGTATGTAATTGTGAAAGATAAACGTCATTTCCCAATGAAGACAATTTCTTGGGGAGGACAAGGAGATCGAGTGGTGGTCGGGTTAGACCTTGAGGGCAAGCTGATTGATCTAATAACATGGTGCTTGTCAGCCATGGTTTAGGGTTTGACAAAATGCTCAAAGTTGAGGTTGTTCTTTGTTTTTTTAAAGAGCTTAAGTTGAGTTGTCTAGTCTTACGTTACCTTGTCACATTCGCATATTTGGGCAACATTGCTTGAATAATTTGCATTTTCTTTAGGAATGACAATTGGCATGAGGTGTATCACAATCTTGTCTTTGGTGTATTGGGTTAGGGCAAAAGCATCACGGGTTTTGATAATATTTAATTAATTTTTTTAATAAAAAGTGGGTTTCATCTCATGCCTCACATTTAATAGAGGAATTGACAGTTAATTGACAGAAAGTATAACATTGCAACAAATTCGAATATAAAGTATGACATTAACAAATTTTAAAAACAATGTATGAAATTATTAATGACATAATAATTAGGATAATTTTATATAATTTACCCTTATTTTTTTGAACAAAAAGCTGATTATTATTAGATTGAAGGAATTGAGCTCTTTCAGACAAGTATATGCCGGCCCGTCTTCACTCTCATCGGGAATATACGCCGGCCCCTGCAACTTTATTTGCCAACATATTAAAACGACAAAAAACACTTTCTTTTAACCGCATTGAGGTTGGAGTATGCGATAAGCTGAGTGGCGTGTATATTATTATATGATGGATGATGCATCTGCATGTTCTTGAAAACGTGAACTGCTACAGGCTCTGGCTCTCCATCAATCCATTACGAACATTACTGCACAGCATTTATTGGCATGCCTTGCTGCTGTTGCCTACCCAACATCATATATTCAAAGATGATATTCCTCTCAAATTCTCACCCATAACCTTGATTCATCAGTATTTACCATTTTTGTTTCTTACGATTTCTGTGTTGTACAATATCTAATTGTCTAATGGTTATGTTTCAGTTCTGACATAATTTTTCATGCTCTTGTCTTTGAGTTGTCGTGTGTCCTGCTTCAAAGAACCACAGAAGCATGTGTATTGACTAGTTAAAAATTTGTATTGGTAAGCTAGCAAGCTCAAGTAACAAAGGAAACTTACGGTAACCTATAATATATAATATATAGTATGAAAGAAACTCAAAGCTTTTTTTTATTAATAATATAGGATAACAATTTTAGACTATCTCCAGCGGTGGAGGAGAACAGTGTGTAGAGGGCTATATTTTAAGCCTCCAAATAATGCTCTTTTATCTCGTGGTCTCAATTATAACATTTCCACCTCAACTTCTCCGGCATTACTACCGACTATTGCAGGGTTATACATTAATATTTTGGATTTTTATCACAAATGGTCTTTGAAATTGACTCTCACCATCAAGATGATCCTTGAAATTGAAAATCAATCAATGTAGTCCCTAAAAATAGACGTGGCAAATTAATGTGGTCATTCCATCATAATTCTGTTAAGTATTGACGTGACATATAAATGGGTCTCATAAGTCATTTTTTTTTCACAAATGGTCATTGAAATTGATTTGCAACATCAAAATGGTCCCTGAAATTGAAAGTCTATTTGGGCTCTATAAGGAGATAGGAAGTCTGTGTGGGCTCCATAAAAAGCTTTGTCAAAGGGAAAGGGATCTGGATCCCTTCCACCTAATCCTCCTTATCAAACAATACGGGCTTTTGAAATTTGATTCAACGGTTAAAGTTATTATAACTTTTAGAGTATGCCCGTGTTTTTAGCTGTTGGATCATATTTCAAGAATCCGAATTGTTTGATAAGGACTATTAGGTGGAAGGGATCCGTTGTCAAAGGACTAAATGCATCTCGCTCCACGGCTACAAGTACTTATCCATGTTGATGACTAGCATATTGCCCTCTTACTAAAATCGGACTTTACACATTTCAGGTTAAAAGTGACATAATCCTTACTGAAAATGACCTCAATACAAAAACTAAAATGCTTTTAATTACTCTTTGGTCTGTCAACTAAGATCTCTTTCAAAATATAACCATCTCAAAACTCAAAACATAGTTCTAACCTATTAAACAATAGAATTTGGCCCAAATTGAAACCCAGAGCTCAAATATGCAAAGGTTGAATTTTGCTGTTTTGCGCTTTATTTGTCAAGTTGCTCCTCAATCCTATCAGTAGTCAATTCAAACATCGTTCGATGTACTCTATTACAAGGCTTTCAATAACTTATAATTTCATAATATTAAGATTGATGTTTTATCCTTATATATAAATAATTCCTAAATTGGCAAATCGCCACTACTTTAACGACGAATTGCAGTGTAGCACTGAATTATATTTGGAACTGTGTTATATATAATGTTGGTGATGTTGGCACCGTTTCGGAGACAAGGAGGCACTAAGGCAGTTCATATTTCCCCTTTTCTCCTATTCTCCTATACATACAGAACATATTCATGCATTGGAAATTGATATTTCTGGCCGGCTACATCATGCAACGAATGTATACCCAAGATCCAAACTTTGTTTGATGGTGTGGGCGGCTTAATATTGCTGGACAACGGTTCAGTATATTCTATGCAGTTCAGCAGACCAATCCAAACTGTATTAAACCAATCAGAACACATAATCACACGCTCAATAATATCTATGCACATGAGGGCTACAAGATTCCTCGTCTCCTTTATCTAGCTAGTTAACTTGGTATTAATTCGGAATATTAGAGGAGCACAGTACGTACATTGCCTTTAAAGTGCATGCATGTAAATCAAAATCATCTTCTCCTTGATGCAAAATTTGTTAGTTCCAGGAACATGGCCACCAAATGTCATAATATTATTTGAGTCATAAGGCGTACTATGCTGCTTTTCCATTTTTATTTAAACAAAAATCGTACGACTTTAGCCCATCAACATTGAAAACCAAACCAAAGCTCGGACGAGTATCTCGCTTTACTCCAACCTATTTAAGGCCCCAACAAAAAGTCCTTCGAAATGAGTTTGCCACACAGACGAATAGTTAAGCATACACAAAATTACAAATAATTTAAGATTTAGGCAAGCATAGACGAAATTACATTAAATTTAAGTTCTTGTTCGCTCAAGGCACAGAAAAAAACTTAACCAAACCAACGTTCACTTGGTGCACCACCATAGGTTGAGAAGTCAGATATATGTGCAACTTTCACGCACACACTTGAACACAAACATTACCTATTGGTAGCCTCCAAGAGTGCCACGTCTATCTCTCTTCTCTCGAGGCATCTTGTGGCATTGAGACCGAAAGCTAAACTCGGGGCAAATACTTGTTGAACCTAGTCCAAACTTTGTGTGAGTTTTGACACAACAAATACAAGTGGATGAACATTTGAAAAGAAAAAAACTTCTCTTTATTATATTATGACATTTAATATACCAAACTGTTTTTCTTGCACACTAAAAAATCTCTCCTCCTTCACATGCATAAAATGCAGGAAATATATATACAAATATATTCCTACCTCCCAAGCTCCAAGTTAAGGTGAATAAGTATTGTATTCTCTCTTCCTCAATAGTTAATAATTAAATAGATATTTTTCCAATACCATATGTGTGCTTTGCTAATCAACCAACCAACAAATTATTCTAAGGAATGTGTTTATACAATGATCGTACGTCAAATATTCTTCGAGTATCAGCCGAATAACTTAAGTCATGGATAGGTCTACGTCCTTCTTTTGAATGTGGACATGCCAATTTACGACCAAGCTTAATTGGGCGAATAGAATAAATGTTGACACATCCAACCCTGATATACTCCAAACATCAGGGTAGGCACGCGCTGGCCAGGTGACGAAGCCATACTAACATGCATGAGAAGTAACGAACATAAATAAAACTTATAAATTTAAATACAATGATTATGCAATTGTGGAACGTGTTCAAAGCATACAACTAATTTGAGACACTAGAAAGGAAATAATATAAAATTGAATGAACAAAGGGATAGGTCCTACACCGAAAGGACTTGAAGATGCCGATGCGGGCACCGAGATTGTAAGCCTCGATTCTAAGTCCTGAGGGGGGCGCAAAACAAAACATGAGTGGACCAAGTTGATATATAAGTAATACTAAAACAGTTATTCATCAATGTACTAACCCCTAAAGTTTATGAAAACACAAATAGCATAATAAGTAATAGGTTTTCCGAAGACAGGTCATTCGCCCGTAGGCAGATCATTTGCCCGTAAGCAAGACATTCGCCCGTAGGTAGGACATATGAGTAACCACTAAATAAGCACAAAAATCAGTGAATATAATCTTTCCAAGATACATGCGCATATATATATATATATATATATATATATATATATATATATATATATATCATCGGAGCTTAATAGCTCAAACATCATATAATAAAAACATATTCGTAGTATATAGTCATTAATCATATATACTACGAAGAACGTAAAATCGATAAAGCATGAATATCATAAAACGTAAATCCAATTTACTCATAAACGTTTCATAAAACGTAACCATTAAATCATGCTTTTCATGTATGCATTTCTAATAGTAAAATCATGCATTTTAGAAGGGGTCCATTCACAGATACTCCGTGGTCAAAGAGCCATGCGAAATAGGAAGAACAGAAACGCCATAAACAATTGCACCTAAGCACATAAAGGTACCAATTAATAAAACTATACTAAAACGGTTGAATTTCAGGAAACGGATGTTATAAATGGATTCAGGACGTCGAAAAACCTAAGGGGGACCTTGGGTACCCCCACGCGCCGCAGTGGACGGCAGCAGAGCTCCACGCGCTGGCCAGGGTTCTGGGATCTGAATGGGTTTGTGTCGAGGCTTTTGGGCCAAGTTTCACATTTTAGTTGGATTTAGGTTCTCTGAGTTGGGCCTAATATCATGGGCTTGGGCTTCAGGGCTGGACTTATTGGTTTGGGCTTAGGTTCATTGGATCTGGGTTACCATTTAGGTTTTGGGCTGAGGGAAATGGGCTGGGTTCCATGGCCCAATGAGTTAGGCCAGCATAGGTTGGTGGATTGGGTTTTGACCTGTTTTTAGGCCGGGTTGGCCAATCTCGACGGAGAAGAAAGCCGGAGCTTCCCAAGCTCCGGTCAACCTCAAAACTACACTACAATCTTCGATCTACCCACCAAATTGAAGACAATTAAGTGTAGATTAGGATTATACCTTTGATTTCCTTAGTAGTGGCCGGAAATCGGCTCAAAAGCCGTCAGAACTTGTCGGAGTGGGTTGTTGGGTAGTTCTCTGTGCTTCACCGAGAAAGAAGGAGAAAGATGACCCATCACAAATAGTTGGTGATGGTGGTGAGTGATGTCGTCATTGTGTGGGTGGGTGTGTGTCACTCGGGGAGGGGGAGAGAAAGTTGGTGCTTGTGATGTGCTCGAGGATGAAATAATACAACGAGGAAGGGAGAGAGAGTGAAGAGAGAAGATATAGGTTGTTCACGGGGGAGGGAAGAAAGAAGAATGAGGGGAAAGTGAGGGGTGCCATATGGCAGATAAGGGAGAAGGGAGGCTGGGGAACCAAAAAGCAAGTGGGTTCCACTCGGCCCACAATTTAAGATCCAAAAGCAATCCCAAAATATCTTTCACCCGTGAAATGTCTAAAATGCCCTTATTCCAAAAATCCATAAATAAATTCAGGACGAGTTGTTACCAATGTGGTGGTGGTGGTGTGCACTGCTGACTTTTACACTTGAGCAACTACGACCGAAGAAAGAACTTGTTTCGGCCTTGGATTCACAAGGTTGCTTAATTCACTGCGAGTTCAGGATCTTGTGCACTGGGTTTGGTTGCTTCGACTATATTCGTGAGAATACAGGTGCATCGAACCAATATCATCAGGTTGTAAAGGCAAAGGTACTTTAAGGAGATGAGCATGAACGTGGTTCAGCCGTCTAAATGCCTAATTATGAAGTGCACTTGAGAGTAATCGATCATAGAACATCTCACTTCGCTGGGAAGCTAGTGAAGTGACCTCTTTGGGCGAAAGAATTGAAAACTCTTCACCAACCTAGAATTGGATAGATAACCAACCAACCATAATCAGTGTTGTTTACTTGTCCAAACTGAAGGTGCTTCTATGCTATTTGATTCTATGGCTATAGTGTTGTTTACTTATCTAAACAAAAGATGTGTTAATGGGAGGGTTAGGATAGTTAGTATTTTCTCAAGGGTGTAAGAAGGGTTTCGCATAAAGCATTTAAGTTGTTTGTTGAGTTGAATGGGCTTTCCACATTGTAGAACCTCTTTTATTTATAGGGATGTAGTTTGTGATAAACATGTTTGCTAAGGTATAGAGTCTTAATAGGACTATGCATACTTGACATTTACCTAGATATTCCCCCTTTATCCCTTTATCCCTTCCGTAGCCTAAATTAAATCTTTATACAGTCTCGGCTTCTTTGACTTGAACAAGAATTCTGACCTATTGCTTTTATGCACTTGATTCATTCTTATTTGATCAAGCTTTAATTCTGATCCTTAGAATACGCATTTCATCAAAACTAATCTGATCCTTGGAAATTTTAATTCACTAGGACTCGACCGAGCCACGTTTGAGTTTGATCCTTCAACAACTTTACTTCTATAGGGATTCGGTTGAATTAGTGCTCTTTTGGGTTGAAAGTCCACTAACCTAAGGAATCATTACCTACCAAAAATTGTGGCATTTCAACTTGGTTTACCCAGTCTCAGCCTAAGCTTTTTTTTCAAGCCCAACACTATTTCATCATTATCCATGTTATCTCCTTGGTCGAGCAAAAGAAAATAAAGAAAACCGGAGGAGAAGGGATAAAAGGCAAGAAGAGAGAAACAGAACAAGAAAACTGCAAAGACTGCTTTAAGGTTTTACCCTCTTTCTTTTTCTTTTGTTAATGGATAGGATAGGGTTTTCCTATTCCATTAAGGAAACAAAAAAGATTAGCTTAGGGTTTTTATATTTTTTAAGGCATGGGTTTGGGAAATTTAAAAATATAGCCATTTTGAGAACCACCTAATGAAATATAGCCTATCTTTTCTATTTTTTTAGTTATGAAATTAACCAAAATTGAAGTTATAAATACTTAATTACCCTTAGGTTAAAACTTTCTCTTCTCCGCCTACCTCTAGTGTTCATCTCTTGAACAACTGAATTGTTAAAACATTACCACCATACTACTCTTCACCTAGATGCAATTGAACCAAGTTGCGGCGAGTCTAGCGGAAGTTGTACTCAAGAGTTTCTCTGGCGGATCCCTCATTCCTCTATGAACTTGTTCTTGTTTGCCTCCATTCCTTCCTCCCCCTGTTTGCTTCTCCTCACTGCTCTCTGTCTCTTTCTCCAACACTGTCTGTATTAAACCATCAATTGTAATATGCAGAAAATTCAAACATGAAATATGATGATGCTTTTCATTTGGATAGCTAAAGATGGCCTGCAAATTCCCAAAAGTGAAACGTTATCCAATCCACCCCTCGCCATCCAAATTCCAAAATCTGGAATCCAATTTCTGCAAAAGGAATGCCTATGGTTTTTTCACAGTTAAGAGCAAATGAGGGAATTTTTAGTCATTAAGGGTATATTGGCACTTTTACGTCAATTTTTTGTTATAATTATTATAAATTTAAAAGGTGGTTATAATTTTATATGGAATACAAATTTTGATTATTTTTTTAAAATTTCTTGATGGGTAGACTAACACATCCTGAGGTTTTTTGAGTTTTCACAAAACCCTTATAGGTTTGAAACATTGCACTAACATCACCTCTTGAGGTTTTAATTCACTTTCACAAAACTCCTTCTAATATGACTATAAAAAGATAAATATACCCTTACAATTAATTATATTAAAAAATAATAACTTTTAGACCATTTTCAACCCTTGAGCTAAAACCTAAAATTTTTAGCCCAAAAAATTTAGGTTTTAGCCCAGAATCAGTTTTTCTGCTCCAACCCTTCTAGTCTAAATTTTTCGGCCTGAGATTATTAAAAAATAAATTTAAGCTAATTTTTTCTTTTACAATAATTTAATTTAATTTTATGAACATTTTAACCTAAAAATATTTAATTTCCGATAAATATTAAAAAATCACTAAATTTGGATGAATTTTGAATTAAATAAAATTTTAATTATTTTTGCCGTTGGATTTAAATTTGGGCCGTTAGATCTTTTTTCTATCGTTAGATTTGATTATATTCGATCTTAGCCGTTGGATTCAATAAATCCTGGAAGACATGCCTATGTGGGTGGGGTCTCGTTGGTGGTGCCCACACCATTTTCTGGGCTAAATCATGGGGGAAATTTGGCTTTTATTTGACTTTTAACTTTTAGCCCACACATTTAGCATGGGTTGGATTTGAGGAGGGAATAAAACTTAAAAAATAGCATTTAACCCAGAGTTGGGTTTGGTCTTATAAATAAATGAGTAGAAATCACAAAAGGATTTAGTAGGCTCTCTAGGTTTCACTAGTCTTGTAATTAGTTTCACTAGCCTTGCAAGTTTAGGGTTTGCGATATTGATGCCTTTGGGATACGTACAAATCACAAGAGGATTACTTAAAAGATAAAAGGGATGTATTCAAACTTGGATTTGAAAGAATTTTAAAAGATTTTAAAATCCTAGTGTAGTCAATCAATAGATTTTAATGGATTTTTAGAATCCATTTAAATTTAGGTGTAGTCAATGGAGATTTTAATAGTCAGTTTTAAAGTACATCCAAATCTAGATGTATTAAAAAATTAAAGATTTTGTAGGATTCATTAAGTTGTGGATTTTGTAGGATTTGAAAGGAAGAAGTATATATAACCAAGAACAAATAAAATCCTATCCCACACCATAGGATTTCAAATCCAGAGACCTAGTGAACGACTCATCTTCTTCTCACTGCCAGCCACCTTCTTTGCTTAATCTTCTCCCTTCATTTTTGCAGTTTTTTCTTCAATTTTTGTTGTTGGGTTGTATCATTTTATGCGATTTTTTCTTCAATTTTTTGTTGCTGGGTCGCAATTTTTTCTTCCTATCTGCAATTTTTTTCGTTGCTGCTGGGCCCTTCTGCTATTTGTGCGGCATGGGTTCATGTGTTGAGAGCATGTCTGCTTCTTTATACTTGGTTTTTTTTTTTTTTTTTTTTTTGGTACCATGATTGAATTCGTTTCATTAATAAATATTAAAAGTATTCCTGGATAACTAAATCAAGCCCTTATATACCTGAATACATAAGGTGACAACGAAAAGGATAAGAAAAGGATAAGAATAAAGTGAGGGAGGAAGTAGGATTGGAAAGGGGTGCGCTGGGGATCTTTGAGGAGTTGGGTTTATGTGATAATCTTGACTTTTTTTTCGGTTTCAATGGACGTAGTTCCAGGGCATGAACAACTTCATTTTATTAGATTTATGACTTAGATACATTTATCACCATTTGATTTATTTGATGGTTAAGATTTAACACTATAAAATCTTTCAAAATCCATATAAATCTGTTATACGAATCTTCTCAAATCTTCCAAAATCTATATGGATTTTGTAGAAGTCTATATAATCCAAATTCTCTCAAATCCACAACCACCCCCCCCCCCCCTCCCAAAAAAAAAAAAAGAAATATCTTGATGTGATTCAAGGTGTCAATTGTATTTCATTGTATGTCTATAAATGTTACAAATGTATCAAAAGAATTATAATCCCAAAGGAAATCCTAACAAAATGTGGCCCTTGAGAGCACATCATTGTGAGATTATGTTCAAAAGAGAAGCTCTTGTTTTAATCAAGCGCCTAAGAACGCTCTCCAAACCCTTCTCAAGGCCTTCAACGGTGACTTCAAAAGCCTCTAATTGTTTATGTGCATTTTGAATCTTCTCAACATTAGCACCTTCCGTAGGAGCTGATGAAGATTTGCATAGAGAGTAAAGAGCAGCATCAACACCATCCAACTCATGGCCATGAATGTCCTCCTTCTGATCTTCACATTGTTATCACTCCCTTGTGCATGAACTTTGACACCAGAGACCTCTTGTTTGATATCGGCGTTGAAACTGGAACTGCGAAGAAGACCAATAGGGATTGAAAGATAGACACATTCTTACCAACAACTTCTCTAAGAACTCGAACCACTGCAGGAGCACGCTGATCATGCACCATACGTTGTGATGCTTTGTTGTTTACTTGCTTCAATGATGTGATCAATTTCTTGGTATCCTTCTTCATCTTCTTTCTGAAGCAATTGTAACTTGCAATGCTGCTTTCTATGTTCGAGTCTCCCTTTCTCCTCCTAAGAGCAGATTGAAGGTCTCTAACATGTTCCTTGATTTGTGACATGGCGTCCCTTGTGATGCCACATATGTCCAAGAGCCTGAGTGATCCATCCAACAACTCATCCATACACTTCCCTTGTTGGTATTGAGAAAGGAGTTGTTGGGTTGATGCCATCGGTAAAAGATCATCCACACAATCATACAACTCCTCTAGTCCACATAGAACTTTGCATATTGAAGCAGAAGCTGAAGATGTTTGGCGCCTACTCAGCTCTTCTTCAACTCTAATAGTGGTTGGGTGTGATCTTGAGGGCAGGCTGATTGATCTGACTTCGTACTTGGCAGCCATGGTTGATTTTCGTTTGTGTTCAACAAATAACCTCAAAGTTGAAGCTGTTCTTTATGTTTCACTAGAGCTCAAGTTTGAGGGTTTTAGTCTTACCATATCTTGGAATATGTTTATATATAGGGATCAAAGATGAGAGTGACAAGACTCATCACAATTTTGAGGCCTCAATTATTTGTGGCAAAAGCCTCACGGGCCATCACCAACTTTGCCTTCCCTTGTGCCACATTGCCCTTCACTTTTCATTTATTGAACCGTGGCAGGCCGGTCCTCCAATCTTTGGCTTTGTCTGGATTTACTCAATTTTGGAGAAGATCCAACACCAAAATGCGTAGATATATAAATAAGATAAGATATGTAACATATTATTGTATGCACGAGTTACTTGTACTATTCGTGACTATTATATTTTGGTAAACGTTTCATGTGTGTATAAAGTCATGACCAAACTAGAAATCGACGTGTGGACCTTCGAGACATGTGGTGCTCTTTGCTTGGTTCTCACATTTGAGTTATCTCATCAAATTATTGATGTATATTCCCTCATAAAGTTTACCTTTACAATGGGTAGGTGGCGATCTTTGTTTGGCTCTCTCAGTTGAGTCACATCATCTAATTATTGGAGAGTCCTTTTCCGTGGGTTGGAAAAATCATTGGAGACATTGAGTAATTTTTCCTATTGAAATTATGTTTGCATAATTTTCCCAAGCTTCTCTCACCTCTCGGATGTCCCTGCAACTTTCTTGGTCCACAAAAAAATGAACACTCTTTAATCCTATTGGGAATTGTATTTAAATTTTGATTATAAATATACCACCGAAGATTTGAGGTTTATTACAAATTTCATATAATAAATTCAAAACATTTCATTTTCATACCTCATCTATTATTTTATTTCTATATAATACATTCGTTACATTTTTCATCCATTGATATGTTAAGAGCTGACGTGGCGGCTATATTTATGCCACGTGACTGCTAAATTTTTGCCACTTGAAAAAAAAAAAATTTTAATTCATTTAAACTATTTAAAAAAAAAAAAAAAACTCTAACTCAGACTCTAACTCAAACCCACGTCCCCGCAACCCCCCACCCCTGTAAACAAACCCAGAAACCTTCACCCCCACCCCCCCCCCCGGCGACCCACCTCCCTCTCCTCCACTCTCTTGACCTCCCTTCCCAAAAATCCCCTTCTCAGTCCTCTCCTCACTCACCATTTCTGATTGCTTCTCTCTCTCTCTCTAGATGAGTCCTCAAACCCTAACCCTAATCTCATGCACTCCTCTCTCTTCTTCTTCCTCTTCCTATCGCCTATCGATTCGTAGAGACGCTCGCCGGCGGTCTCCGCTCCCACAGAAAACGCGGGAGCTTGGACAGAGGGGGTGGCTCGGGTGGAATTTTTGGGCGTGGCTGAGGTGGGATTTTTGGGCGTGGCGGCGGTCTCCGGGAAGGTGGGGGTGGGGTGGGGGGTTGCGGGGGAGGTGAGGGTGGGGTGGGATGGGGTGTTTGGGTTGCGGGGAAGGGCGAGGGTCGGGGGGTTTTGGGTTTGTTTGGGCTTTGGGTTTTTTTATTTATTTATTTATTTATTTATTTTTTTTTTATAATTAATTTTTTTAAATAAGGTAAATATTATTATATTTTAAATGCATAAAAAATTTATTATTTTGCCATGTAGCATAAATTTGGTAGTCACGTCAGCACAAGTGTGTATCCCATATTTGCCACATCATCACTTAACGAATTTTCTAATAGATATATGAAATTGAAATAAAATGATAAGTAAATGTATGAAATTAAAATGTTTTAAAGATATTGTAAGGAATTGAAATTGATCCCAAACTTGAAGGGGTAAAATGTAATTTGCCCTAAATATTTGCATTCAGCATGATGCATTGCTGCATAATAATAAGAACAAACATTAGCGCATTACAGCCGTTACTGAATCTGTTCTGTTTTGTTCTGTTGCCCTTTAATTTGTATGGCTTGTGATAATGCACGATGATTGATGAGTTCATCATTTTCATCACTAACTACACATCGTTCATAACCAGTAACCATAATATATATATATTTATATATATATATATATATGTACGTGTATCAAAACCATCATTAATTTGATACAGAATATGATTGAATGATGTTTTGCACATCTTTAAATAATGATAAAGAGAATTAGTGGTTTCAATTAGAAATTTAATCTGATGTTTGGATAGGTAATTGGGTAGTACGTGGATCACTTTTGTTACCTCATTCTTTCATTAAACGATATAAACTATTTTTTAGATCCCTGATTGTTATCCTCTCTAAAACAGAAGTTTTATTTGTCTTTGTAGATTCATTGCCTAGAGAGAGGTGTAATTCTGAAAGAAACACAAACTATGAATGAATGTACTTTCTCGGGGAGAAAAGTGGTGTGGGAATTAAGTAGGAAGTAGGATTCTCTCATTTCTTTTTTTCTCTCTCCTTCTCCCTCTTCCTATTTGAACGGTCACGGTTAAGCCACGTCAATATCTTATATTAATTTTTTATAAAAAAGAGAAAAGCAAAATAGAGAATGTGAGAGAAGAGGATGGAAGGTGAGGGGAGAGTATCCTAGTCCATTAAGTAGAGGGTGGTGTTATTCACACATCTATTTTTACTTCTCACATATGACATACTCTTCTCAATTTCCGGTCATTGGATCGAATAAATTGAAAAAGATCAATGAACAAAAATTAACAAAGGTTTGTGAGAAGTAAAAAAATATGTGTGAATAACAATATGTTAAGAAAAAAGAATCTAATTCTTCAATTTTAATTTGATGAAACCAATAAAGAGATTTAGTAGTGAAGGGCACTCAAAACTTATTTGGGCTTCCGTACGTAATATTTACACATAAATATGAAAAAGCATAGTGAACTCTTAGATGAAGTGAATAATGTTCAACAGATACTAATGCCAAAACTAAACAAGATCAAGAAGCTTTTGCCCACTAGTGAAAGAATGTGTATTGTTTGTAGGTGTTCTAATCACGTTTATCCATTGATCTTCTTACTGTTCCTTAAAAATCAAATTATTTCACCGTACAAGTTTCATTAGCCTTGCATGTGTTAGTTTTTTAGAGTTTGATGGGCCTTGCATGTACAAAACAATTAAAAGATAAAAGACAAAAAACAAATATCATGATAAGATTAAGAACTTGGGTCTCAACTGTATTTCATTGTGTGACTATATATATACATATACATACGTATCAAAAAAATTATAATCCCAAAGGGATCCTAATAAAATGTGTATATGCCTTGGAGGATTTTGGGATAAATGAATGTGGCCTTTGAGAGCACATCATTGTGAGATTATGTTCAAAAGAGAAGCTCTTGTTTTAAGCAAGCGCCTGAAAACGCTGTCCAAACCACTCTCAAGGCCTTCAATGATGATTTCCAAAGCCTCCAATCTTTTTTGTGCACTTTGTACCTTCTCAACATCAGCTGAAGAAGATTTGGATAGAGAGTAGAGAGCAGTATCAACACCATCCAACTCATGGCCAATAATGTCTTCGTTCTGATCTTCACATGCTATCACTCCTTTGTGCATGAACTTTGAAACCAAAGACCACTTGTTTGCCTTTGGCTTTGAAACAGGAACAGCTAAAAAGACCAGGAGGGATTGGAAGATAGACATGTTCTCGACACAAACTTCTCTAAGAACTCGAATCACAGCGGTGAGATGGTGGTCTTGCTCTAAAAGTTGTGATGCTTCAATTTTGTTATCTACTTGCTTCAAAGATGTGATCAATTTCTTGGCATCCTTCTTCATCTTCTTTCTGAAACAAGTGTAATTGGCAATGCAGCTTTCACTGCTTGAGTCTCCTTTTCTCCTCCTAAGAGCAGATTGAAGAGCTCTAACATGTTGCTTGATTGTTGACATGGTATCTCTTGTGATACCACATATGTCCAAGAGCTTCACTGATCCATCCAACAAATCATCCATGCATTTCTGCTGTTGATGTTGAGAAAGGAGCTGTTGGGTTGATGCCATCTGTAAAAGATCGTCCACACACTCATACAACTCCTCTAGACCACATAGAGATTTGCAGATTGAGGTTGAAGTTGAAGCACAAGATGAAGATGCTTGGAGCTTGCTGAGCTCCTCTTCAACTTTAATAGTGGTGGGGTGCGACCTTGAGAGCAAGCTGATTGATCTGATTACATTGTGCTTGGCAGCCATGGTTTAGGGTTTTAATTTGTGTTTGACAAAAAGCTCAAAGTTGATGATGTTGTTCTTTGTTTTGAGGTCTCTGGTTTCACCATCTCTTGAGGATGCCTATATAGATGGAATAAGGTGAGAGGGACAAGACTTCTGAATTCAATATGGAGAGCATGTGGAGCCAGAGTGGGCAGGCCTCGAGTTTTGGTTATGTTGTCGCTTTTTTAGGTAACATTATTGCTTCAATAATTTGCAATTTCTTTAGGTTTCAATTGTTATGGCAAAACTTCAAGAGTCATCACCAACTTTGCCTCCCCAAGTGCCACATTAGCCTTCATTTTTAATTTATTGAATTATGGCAGACCAGTCCTCCAATAGCTGGCCTTGTCTTGTCTGGGTTGTCTCAATTTTGGAGATGCTTCAACACCGAAATTGTATTAAACAAAATGCTTAACAAAGAGATTGAGATCCAGATCTATAGGGATTAAGAAATGTAACATATTACACACACCACGTACTATTCATGGTGGTTAGAATGCCAAGATCAACATCATAATATTGTAGCTAGTATTAAATTGTGCGCACGAATGATTTGTAGTATTCATGTCTCTGTTTAAATTTGTAATGTATATTTTATTTTAATTTAGTTTAAGGTACTCAAAATGTTTATGAAACGTATGTTGCTGCTTACGTGGACATGTGTTGCTCAAAGACAAGTGGTGTCCTCTGTTTGGTTCTCTCATTTGAGTCATCTCACCATCGAATCATTCAATTAGATTTCCTCTTGAAATTTTAACTTTGTAAGAGATTTGTGTCATCTCACCAAATTATTGATGTTTCTTAGGGTTTCACATCGATTTTTTTTTAACTTTAGGACAGACAGATGGTCATCTCTGCATGGCTCTCTGATTTCTGTCATTTCATTAAATGATTGGAGACTTGGAGTAGTATTTTCCTATTGAAATTAACTATGCAGTGGACAGGTACGTGCTCTTACCTTGATCTCTCATTTGGATTTATCCTTTATTTAGAATTATGGGTGCATGATGAGTATGAAATCTTCAGTGTATTTAGTAAATTGTGGAATGTAACCTAGAGCTAGCTTTACATAATTGAGTGTTGTTTATAAAGATAATGTTAAGGAAATCAAAATTTTAAACTAAATTTTCAGATCAAACAATAGATCATCAATTATACATAAGTACGTTAATTGACACTTAATTAATAATTCAATCATTAATAATTATATTATTTAATTTATAAAATTTGATTCCTGTAGCATTACCTTTTTTTTATAATTATTTCTTTTTTTGTTTTTGTTTTTTGTTTTTTGTTTTTTGGGTAACAAATAGAAGAAAATAGGTGAAAGAAAGGAAGAAGGAAGGTGGGTGGAGGAAGCATGGTAAAAGAAATGTGAAGGAAATGTCGACAGAATGAAATAAAATGAACCAAAACCAAATTCCAGAAACAATTTTAATTTGTTTTTACTTACAAGTTTCAGTTATCACTTATCATAGATTCTCATTCATTTCTTCCTCTTCCCTCCCAATAACTCCCTGTTCCTTAACTCACCTCATTTCTCTTATACTTTCTCCTATCTCAAAACACAAAAATCAAAAACTGAAAAACGGAATTATTATTAATGGGCTCTAAGAAGAAGTTCGAAATGTAAAAATACCATTGTAAAAATGACAATACGATATTAGCTAGGTTTTAATCTAAAACCGAGAATAGAGTTTACCAATAGTCTTTACAAGAAGAAAAACCATGTTTTAATCATCTTCAAGATCCACAACATCATTAGTGGCTACATTCAAAACTTCAAAATCATCATTCATCAATAGAAAAAATTATTTTTCTCTATGAGAACTATTAGGATTTTGGTTAGAATGAACGTAGAATAAACAAAGAATGATCGTAGGGTTTAATTATAGTGTTTGGGTTTATTGATAAATTTGAGTTTTATTATTAATTTCATTTTGTACTTAATAGTAATTATGTAATAGGGTAAAATAGAAAATTAACATTCAAAATTTTAAATTAAGTGTAAAAAGAGGTTGCATAGGTTTAAATAAAATTTTTCCTTAGTTTAAGGTACTCAAAATGTTTATGAAACGTATGTTGCTGCTTACGCGGACATGTGTTGCTCTAAGGCAAGTGGTGCCCTCTATTTGGTTCTATCATTTGAGTCATCTCACCATCGAATCATTGAAATAGGAAAAGGATCCTGCGAATAGGAAAAGGACCCGCTAGATTCCTTTTTTAGGAATTCTAGAAATTCCGTGAACGAGACTGTGCATTATACATCGGTCAGTTTTCGTTAGATACTATTTATATTTAATTTTAAATTTTAAAATGATTTCTGATTGCACAATATACGATGAACGATCCCGATCACAAAATCTTTAAGATTTTCAGAAAAAATAGATTCCCTCTTGAAATTTTCACATCGATTTTTTTTTTACTTTAAGATAGACATGTGGTCATCTCTGCTTGGCTCTCTGATTTGTGTCATTTCATTAAATTATTGGAGACTTGGAGTAGTATTTTCCTATTGAGATTAACTTTGCAGTGGACAGATACGTGCTCTTACCCTGATCTCTCATTTGGATTTGTCCTTTATTTAGAATGGGTAAATGATGAGGACATTTAGTCTGAAATCTTCAGTGTATTGAGTAAATCGTGGAGTGTCCCTAGAGCTAGCTTTACATAATTGAGTGTCTTTTCGTAAAGATAATGTTAAGGAAATTAAATTTTTAAACTAAATTTTCAGACCAAATAATAAGTTACTAATAAGACATAATAACGTTAGTCGATACTTAATTAATAATTCAATAATCAATAATCATATTATTTAGTTTACAGAATTTGGTTTCTCTAGCATTACATTTTTCTTAATTATTTCTTTTTTAATTTTAATTTTTTTGATTTTTGGGTAATAAATAGAAGAAAATAGGTGAAAGAAAGGAAGAATGAAGGTGGGTGGAGGAAACATGGTAAAAGAAATGTGAAAGAAATGTCGATAGAATGAAATAAAAATGAACCTAAAAACCAAAATCCAATATCCAAAAACAATTTTAATTTGTTTTTACTTACAAGTTTCAGTTATCATAGATTCTCATTCATTTCTTCCTCTTCCCTCCCAATAGCTCCCTCTTCCTTAACTCATTCCTCATTTCTCTTATACTTCTCCTATCTCAAAACACAAAAATCAAAAACTAAAAACGAAATTATCATTAATGAGCTCTAAGAAGAAGTTCAAAATATAAAATACCATTGTAAAAATTAGGGGTGCAACTTTGGTTGGGTCAACCCGAACCCAACCCGACTTTAAACCCGAACAAGCGGGGTTTTTTTTTTAGTTATAATCCGTCCGAACCCAACTCGATTTCAACCCGTTCATTGATTGGGTTGGGTAGGATTGATCATTTGCCCGCCCGAATCAACCCGAACCCGTTCATTGATGTGGCACATAGAGCAGTTAGGATCACCCATAACTCATACTACTTCCAAGTTGATATGGAATTATATGGACCAGAAGGATGTACCAAAGATCTGAATTCTACCCAAAATCTGCCAACAATCTGACTTTGAATTCATAAATGTTTTGTGGCACAGTCATCCATTTGATCCAAATTTGACCCTAGTTCATTCCAATGAGATTATTATTTTAGCTACCTGAGTATTGTACGTCTAATTCAGGGGGATGAATGTGGTAGTTTGGTACTAGCTTTGGTATTTCTTGTATTTTAATTCAAATTTTGCATGGCTGAACATTCATATTTAGTTTAACCTTATAACGGATACAATTTGCGGGATTGAATTTTAATTTTGAAAAAGTTGAGCAACCCGAACCGGTCCATGTCCAACCCAAACCCGATTAAAACCTAACCCGAACCCGAGCCCGAATTGTAAAAGTTGGGTTAGGGTTGGGTTGACCTTCCAACCTGCCCAACCCACCTAAGTTACATTCCTAGTAAAAATGACGATACGATATTAGCTAGGTTTTGAACCATCAAGAAATGCTTAATTATAACTATATAGTACATATGGAATTATTTGGTTGATTATTTGATCCCATTTAGAGTATTATTTAGAGCCCGTTGTGTGTTCAGAAAAGAATACATTTGATAACTCATAAAATTCAGAATGGCCAGTATCATTTTTCCCCAAGGTAGAATGAAGTTAGATTTGAGGTGAGAATGACATTTGTTTGTTAACATATATATTATTCTATTAAAATTTAAATCTAAATACTTCTGTTGTATTCATAAATAGTGTTTATAATCTCTGTTTAAATATATTATGAGTTAAATGTCGTTACTAATGGAAGTAGCACCAGCTTGAATTAAATCATATTATTCAACTTATGATTTCTTTTACCCCTTTGTGCAAAGGGATCTCCATTTTTTTTCAAAAAATGGGAATTAAGTGTGAGGTTCACTCTACATTGAACTTCAACAATCCGAACCGTTTATTTTGTAAGTTTCGATTCATAAATCATTTTTGTAAAAATTCAATTCAGTTCGAAACCATTTGCCTATTTAGTTATCAAAATAAAATTTCATTGTTTCTTATATAGCAAAGTATTCATTAATTTCTTTTAACCCATTTAGATATCTTAAACATTTCCAATTAAGCTAATATTTTGCAAGATGATCTATAAGGTGCAACTTAAAAAATAGACGATTTGGATCGTTAAACTTCGATGTAGTGTGGATCCCACAATTAATCCTTATTTTTATAAATAAAAAAAATAAGAATCTATTCCCTTGAAGATTTCCTATATCATTCATTTACACTGATGATATATACCTCTGACGTAGCAGAAGGAAAACCATTCTTGGATACAGTTCATCTTTTTTAACTGAAATCTATTAGTTAATTAGATCAGCGCGAATTGAGGGGAAGCTTGGCTTTGTTTTTGCAATTTTTAAATTTTTTTGTTACAAATCGAACCTTATATTTATTATAATTTTATATTATTTACGTCTTTTTCACTGCTTGAGGAACTTTAAAGCCTTTACCTAAGCTCTTTTAAAGACTTCACCTAAGCTCTTTCATACACATGAAGAGGCATCAGAAAGCTAGGGATGTCATCAATATCCTATAGCTTTCTTTCATACATATGAAAGGGCATCGATCAGATAACTAATGGGATGTCATCATCCTATTACTTTCTGATGCTGGGCCCCGCAACCTTCTTGGCCAACAAAAAAGACAAATGAAACACTTTCTTTAGTCCCAATGGGGCATGAGATATTTGATGAAGTAATGTATTACATAATATACTTGATAATAATTTATATCTGCCGTGATGCATTGCATATTCTTGGAAACGTGAACAGCGGGTATTGTCTTCATCAGCCCTTACAACGTTACTCTTCTGCCCTTGTTTATGTTGCATATTCCCAACATCATGCATGATGATCGATGAGTTCACCATTGATATTTCCATATCCCTCTTAAGTGTCAACCAATGTGATGGATCGGTTACTAGCTGAAGTTAATGTTTCCTTAATACACCGTGTCTGATGTACAAATTAATGTTTCTCATTTGCATATGTCTCGGTCTGCAGTGGTTTTCGAGCTAGAGTTAATTTTGCAGTTGATCCGGGAGTGTGTCTGTGTTTGCTTCTGAGAACCCAAAGGGTCATGACTAATTTAATTAAAATTATAAACTGAGAAGAAGAGCCGAGAATGTCTCACTAATTAATAAGATCGACAAAATCCCTTAAATTTTTGGCAACTCAGCCATAGAGCTTGTTCAACATTTCATGCACTAGCTGGGCGCTACCCCTGCTATTACAGGCCATGAATATATCATAATTGAAGAGGCTTGGAATAGATCATAATCTCATAATATTAAGGTCGAGGTTGTATAATTATATATGAATTGCAGTGTGGCACTGAATTATAAATAGAACTGTATATGTATGTATCGTTATGGTGGTGTTGGTGTAATCTTGGAGACAAGGAGGCATTAAGGCAGTATATGTTTCTCCTATCCTTCTGTATGTATACAACACATTCCTGCATTGGAAATTGATGATGGCTCAGCTCTACATTATCATGCATGAAACAAATTAATACACAAATTATATTTCAGCTGCGGCAGCTTAATGCTGGAAAAAAACTACAATTCTGAGCACCAATCACGTGCTCCTTTTATGTGTAATACACACACACACACACACACACACACACAAAACATTTATATATCCATCGTGACATGATTCTTGTTGTCTCCTTTAGCTGGTTTTGTGCATGCATTAATTTGCTGTGTAACATTACTGGAGCGCAGTACATTGTCTTTGCACTGTACATTGTATTGTAAAAAAAAATAATAATAATAATCATGAACTCTGCCTCACACGTATAATAGTAAATTAATTTACAAATATTATCTCCATCCCCTCAGATAAGATAAAAGCTATATAAAATGTTCTCTCTTCCTTCATAAAAGTTATATATATATCATTGTCATTAAATTGATATTTTTCTCCCAAACCATAGGAGGGTGCTCAATATAGAATAAATAAACCAACCAATATGGTTTGTAAAAAAAAAAAAAGAAAAAGAAAGAGGAAATGAGCATATGCATATCGAATGCAGAATTAAGTTTTAGGAATGGGCGGCTTAATTCTGGAAAAGCTTTGATTCTGCACATCAGACCAAAACTTAATAGAAACCACATGCTCATTTTGTATAAAATTAATATCCACTGAGGACATGATTCTTCTGTTGTCTGCTTTAGCTAGTTTTCTGCATGCATTAATTTAAGTTGGTGTTATTCATATTATTTATTTATTATTATTTTTTTTAAGTGGGTCAACTGGTGGCAAGTCACAGTTATCTATCATGTTTAAGGGTTAGGAAGACTCACAGAGGCATTGTTTAAGGGTTAGGAAGACTCACAGAGGCATTTCAGCTTCCCTCTGAGTACAATATTAAGGGAGCACAGTACATTGTCTTTGCAGTGTACCTAAATTATCATCATTAATTCTCTGCTTAACACATATATAGTAATTAAAATATACGAATTTCTTCTTTCTATAGTTATACAGATATTTTATCTTCCTTTAGCTAGTTGAGAGTACTGTTATTAGTACTAAACCAAAAATTTTTTATGTAAACCAACTAATTATATAGAAAAAATGTGTTATATATTCATACGTCCAATATTCTCTGCGTATTGGCAGAATATTTATAGTTTATCAGTATATACCATGCATAATTTGAAGTCATGGGGGGGGGGGGTCCACGTCGTCCAAAAAAATTCAAGGGTATAATTTTGCCGTCCCATAAGGCCAATTTGACTTTTCTCAATAATCTCCTTGTAGGTGGACTTGGTGACTCGAGAATAGATGAGGGCTCAACTCCTCGCTTTACGTTAGCGGACCTACAAGATCGCATGCCACAAGGTTTAATAGTCATGCAGACGATGAAATGATGTGGTGATCAACGGTTCAGCTGGACAGTTGACCCTTTTAGCTTGGCAACCATGGAAATTTTAGCACAGGACACTCTACGTTTAATGGTGTGGAATAAGTAAAAGATGCTAGCTACCTTCTTCATTCGCTTAAATAATAGTAGGCAAATGCCACTGACTTCGGTGGCAACTATCAAATGCCACCCTGCAACAATTGACGTCCATATCCTCTGTAGCTTTGTTGCGACAAACACCACCATTTCTCTATCGGTGTACAAAGGAATAGTTGAAGTATGATACATTCAATCTTTTTGTTTATTTATTATTTAAAAGGGAGCCGTTGAGCACTCATTCCATTGTCTAATCCTATTATTAATGTCACATGCTTGGATAAAAATTTAATCTTTTTGCAACCAAGTCCTTCAAGAGACAAACTTGCAATCATGTCCTCCATTTCCATAATATACTTCCATCTTCCATTGCTAGAGTTCTTGAACAGCCTACTGGAATACAATGTTAAATTATATATTAATAAATAAAAACTTGAAAGATAATAGCACATTAATCATACTGAGTTGAAATAATAAAAACTAATACTAAATTCTACCTCCATAAGAACTTTATATTTGAATAAATCACTTATTCATTAGTCGACGTGCTCTCAATAATGTTTGCATTTTTCTTTTGCATAGTGGATTATCTCTTGTTTGCATTCACATAGGGTTTCTTGAGTCAGCAAGAATCAAAGTTTTTATTATATATAGGTGGCATAAACCTATGTCTATAAAATATACTCCTCAATCATTCAAATTTATAGGATGCATCACGTTAGGTTTTTTTTTTTTTTTGGGTGGGGTGGTGCCAGTGGGGCGAGTGTTTTTGGGTTTGACAATATTCTTAAGTCCAATCACTTTGAACTAAATTGCATTTTGATCAATATTTGTGGAGTTTGGTGTATTGATTGTGGCATTTCGTTGGTTTAATTTTTTTTATATTAATTAAGAATTCAAATTCAGAAAATATTCGGATAGTCAGGTATCAAGAGCTAACTGGCTCCGTATGTTGATTAATTAAAGGTCATGCACATTTTCGTCCTTAGGTAAAATGCGTTATAAAGTTTTACTAAAAGGAGCTAATTGGCTCCGTAGGTTAATTAATGAAAGGTCATGCACATTTTCGTCCTTACGTAAAATGAGTTACAAAGTTTTACTAAAAAGAACTAACTGGCTTCGTAGGTCGATTAATGAGTTATAAGGTTTTACTAAACCAGGTAATGTTTTAGATTTTATTTTTCCGTCCTTTTTGGTTAAGTACATTATTATGTTTGTACCTAGGGACCTATATCAAAATTTAATTTAACACCAAAATTGTATAAAGAAAGTCATTTTATTTAAGGATGACAATCTAATTTTCTGGTAATGAAGTTCAATTTTTATCTAATAAGTCACAATACCTACATAATTCCATTATAACAAACCAAATAAATTATTTGCATTCAGTAATTAACTTTAATTTGTTTGTAAATTGTAAGTGTTAGAATCCAAAAGCTACGATATTCATAGAGAACATACTTGGTGCAAATCTGATAAAAAACACAAAATAAGCTGACAAGAATCAATATTACGTATTGAATTCCATAATTTTGGAACAATTTTACAAAATGGTTCTTGAACATGGTACAATCCTGTAAATGTCGATGCCATGACTGACTTTACAGATAACTTATACAGCTTCAAGGTGTAAGGACTTTAAGTAGAGACACTCTATGTTGCAATAGGTATCTGAAGAATATTTCCAATCCAGCATCAAGGCTGGATATGCTGCAATCCAGTGTGTCTAGTCTCCACTGAACCACCAGCACATCAATCTTGGCATCACTCCTTCTGATATTTCCATGGAGTGAGCAAAGAGCAACATCAACACTTCCCACTTTTGTAAACCGTTTGGCCTTTTTCTGTTGCTGCACATTTCACCGCCATTAACTTTGACACCAATGACCATTTGCTACCCGTTGTGCTAGCCACCGGCGTGGATAGAAACACGAAGAGGTATTGAAATATGGAAATTGTTACATCACTTAACTCTCTTAACAATTTAAGCACTATTAGTACACCGTGGTCACAATCCAAGAGATGGAATGACCCAAGATCTGTTTCCATTATCTTCAACTCTCTGAGGCTCTTTGCAATGCTCTTCTTTGCCTTTTTGCGGAAGCAAATGCAGGAATGAACGGTAGTTTCGATGTCTCCAGTCCTCCTGCGCAATGCGGATTGGATGTTCTGGACATGTTCCTTCATTGTCAACAGAATGTCTCTTGCACTACCACATGAGTCTAGCAACCCAACTGACCCGTCAAGTGCTTCTTCCACAATTGCTTTGCACTGTTGGTGGCGAAGTGCTTGTTGGGTCACTGGAGAGAGAACAAGTTCCTCGATGCAATTGTACAACTCTGCTAGGCCAAACAAGCCCACCAGAAGATCCTCACTCACTAGAGAACTTGAAAATTTCGAAGTCTTTAACTTGTTTAAATCTGACTCAATTTTTTTGGGATTTAGGGTTTAGCCTAGATGGTAGGCTAATAGACCTCACAGGTACTATGGATGCCAATGAAACCGCCATTTGCTTTTGCAAAAAGTCCCTAATATTTTTACACTTGGAAACAAACCCTGAATTGGAAAACCTCAACTCTCAAAATCTCTATATATAACGCAGAGGGGGCGTTGAGGGGGAGAGAAAGATGCAGTTGTACAGGGCTCCAAATTTTAAGGGGTCCCAAATTTTTGCCATCTAATATTATGCAATAATGTTTTATATTTAAAAATTATTTTTGTTAGCACTTTAAAATCTCATTGTGTACTGCTTAAAAGAGTAATTTTTTTCTATTCTAAATATAAAAATTTGGAGTGTAATGAGATATTTTGGGTATCAATAGTAACATCCTAAAAAGAGATATTTTTCAATTTTATTATATAATAATGTTATATATTCAAGTGAAACTTTAAAGTTAGAGTTTTGAAGTTTTTTTTTTCATGTTTGGTTGTAGAAGATTGAATGCTTCTGATCATTTAGTGAATGTTATATTTGTAGCTCTTTTTACTTATAAGTAATGACATTTGTAAACTTGCAATAAGTGAGTGCTAAAATTTGTTTTGATTTAAGCGATTAGTTTCTGGCATTAATATATTGTCCTACTTTTCTAAAACTATCTTAGGAATGAGCCCTTTTATAAATTTCTCACAGGGCCCCCAAAATCTTAGAGACGGCCTTGATATAATGAGTTCCACTTCGGTGCTATGAGTATTGGATAACCTCAATTCACGGGACTACAATAATAATAATAATTTAAACCAATTCAAGTCATCCAATACTCATAGTATTTAATGTTACGTAGTATGGAAGAATTTTCTATATATAATATATATGAGATTGAATTTATGTCCTCTTTTGGTGACAACCCGATACTGCCTGCATGTGATTGTAACCTGCTTCGCCCTGCAAGAAGACCCTGCATCAAATTTGGCTAACAAGGCACAAATTCTATTTCTATTTTTTTTTCTCAGTTTATGAATTTAGGTCTGATTTCTTTTTGGGGTTTGGACCCTCAGAGCACTTCCAGCGTGGGAGCCCTCCCCCAAGGCTATTCACTATTTAATCCACCTAAGGAACAATAACTGCCATTAATAAACAGTAATCGCCTTTTGCATCTCCACCGTTGCATTTGAATAGCCCTGACAATTGGCAATAAAATATTAGTATTTTATTTATTTATAAAATAATATAAAATAATTTTATTTGTAATCCAATCCCAATTGGCAGCTCCTCTCTCGTCCCTCCCTCCCTCTATCTCATTCACTCTCCCAAATCCAATCCCAATTCGTTTTCTCAAGAATACAAAGAGGAGATTTTCTCTGCAAATTTGTGTGAGCTTTGAGAGGATGAAGGCTATGGAGGAAATTGTGGAGGAAAATGAAGTTAAGCCTTTGACTGCTGAGCAATTGGAGCTGTACGAGTCGCAGTCCGAGTTCGAGTTCGAATCCGATGACAAAGTAGACAAAGAGGAGGAGGACGCCGACGAGGATGAGGACGAAGAGGACCGACGATGACAAAGAAAAGGACGACCATGACGATGTTCAGGAGGTCGTACAGTTGTCTGGTGGCCCTTTGATTCACTCAGTAAGCGTCTGACATCAGCCCACGTCAGACAGCCTTTGGGCACTCGGGTCGGCACGAATCCACGGGCCTGGAGCTCGGGCCTACTCGGGCTCGCTCGCCAGCCAACACTGGACTTCCTCCCTCGGGCAATCAGGCCCTGTTCCGCAGCCTGTCCCTCGAGCAGTTGCTCCCGCTGGAGTTGCTCTCAATCTGCAAACAGTAATGTACAGGCCGTGTCAGGCTTATGCCTCCTTGCCTCCCCCAATCATTTACCAGCCCATTCTCTCTCCTTTAATTTTATGGCACCTGAGATAAAAGTCATGTGGTTTATTTTACGTGTTATAATAAATGTGAGCGATATGGTTGATATGTCACACTTCTAGATATATGAGAAAAAAAATTCACGTGTTATAATTTAAGTAAAACAATAACGTCACATGACCTTATTTCAAATCCACCGCACAATCCGCAATGAGAACTCAATCATATATATATTCGTTTGGATGGATTCTTTATGAAACACGAAAGGCTGGCAAGTGCTTTGCTGGTCATTTGAGAGAAACAGAGAAAGAAGGTATCAGTAGGTTAAAATTCGAAAGAAAACAACAACACTAAGACAAGATTTAAGCATAAATCTATGGCCCTCAAATACAAGAATCTTGCTAGGGTTTGCTGACTATGGTAATAATAATTGTAATTAGATAGGCTCTTCTAACCAAAATGGTCTGGTCCATCTAATCAAATAATCACTGGATTTCCTTATCATTTTGTGCACCATATACACCCAATTTTTAATTCACAGACAATGAAACATTTTGACACTTTTTTAATTCACCTTTTATTCTGAAACCAAAGCAATGATGGTAAACATTTTTGGGTTAAGAGGGGCGGCAGGCTGTTGGCAATTAGTGTCACAAAAGAGCCTAAACCTCAGGAGTTAAAAATGCCCCAAGTAGTTTTTGTATTACATGTTTTGCAGAACCTTGTTGGCAGGACGCAAACCTAGCAAACCCTAAATCAAAGACAAAGAGTAATGCTACACTCTTTGTTGCATTTTTTAGGGCACCCTTTTCTGCCTTTGCCTAATTGTGCATAGTTTTGTTCACTGAATAAACATAATAAGTAAATGTGGGTTATGTTAATTGGCCAAACTAATTCGTCTCTCTCTTCCAACTTAGCGTAGTTTAAAATCTCGTCCTGTCAAAAGTAAAATATTAAAAAAAGGCCCAATTGGATATCTGGAGACCATGTTTTCCCCAAATCCCCATTGTTACACACTAATTTCTTGGTTTGATGGCGAGTACGCTTCATGTAGTTGTATTTCTCGTGATTTAAGCTTGTAGGTTGTTTTACGTTTTGGTAGTTTTGCGGTGTGGGTTTGACATGAGATAAAGCTTACTTCTGGTAATGTGAGTTGTTTAGTTGTTTGTATAGCTTTTGCCTGTAGATTGTATTGATCTTATTGTTTTACTAACAATGTTAATGTAATTTTGAAGTCTATCTAATGAAATTTATTCTGATTAAAAATAATAAACGACGGAGTAAAGTTATAGGGTTCAATTGTGGTAACAAGTTGAAGGAGATGTATCATGTACCTTGACCTGACAAACAGGTCGTATTTGTCGTTTTTGTATTATATCTGTTATTTTAACGGATCATGTTGTGTCAAACCCATTACCATAATGAGTTCTTAACACATGACTCAATAACGATTCAACTCGTTAACTGATCGTGTTATCTCATATTAGGTTAATTGGTTCATAATTAATATAATGTACTATCGAGGAACCAGGATTAGAGAATTAGAACATATTAAGAGTCATGATA
This sequence comes from Pyrus communis, assembly GCF_963583255.1. Lineage (NCBI taxonomy): Eukaryota > Viridiplantae > Streptophyta > Magnoliopsida > Rosales > Rosaceae > Pyrus > Pyrus communis. Next base: position 15,200,164 of record NC_084803.1, on the reverse strand, counting down.
TCCCTCTCAATTGTTAATGCAAATCCGAACAGACAAATACAATTTGGGGGCTTATTCTATTGCTTTTCATAAAATTCAAAGATACAAGATCGCAAAAGAGTAGACATGGTCCTGTCATCTGGATAACCTTTCTTAAAGCCCTTTTTGACTCAATTTGTATAAGCTATTATTTTATACAGCCACCCAATCACGAAAAGGGGGATTTTTGTACTTGTATGGATAGTAGCAGACAATTACAGCTCCACAGGAGTAGCTGTTCAACAACAAATAGCAGATAGTGTCTGATGCAAAATCCTTCGTTTGTTGGAGGATATCTGTCAAGAGGTAAAATGTTTGTCTGGAAGTGAATACAAAGTGGTGGAATTGAGCTTCCGGGGATTATTAATGCCGGTCATTTACTCTGGCTCCACTGGTTACTCAAACTGCTCCTGTAAATTGTAATTCTTTGCAGCATCACGAAATCTACTACAGAACTTACAGCCTATGGCTAGACATATGAAACTTCTGGTGGCTTCGTGTCCAGGGCCTTCCAATTGGGGATCTTGTCATTGTTGCGGTTCATCAGAAGAGTCATTTGACCTGGTGCAGTTAAAATCGATAGTGTTAGTGTGCTAGATGCAGCCTTCTTGCTTCATCAACGACGACTGTTGACAACTCAAACAACCTACAACAGCCAACGAAACTGGCATGCCATTATAACAGCCTACAACAGCCAACGAAACTGGCCGGCCAGAATAACAGCCTTACTTGCATAATAACAGTCAAAGAAAAATCAGAATTCACAATTCACATGACTAACCTTATTTTGAGAAGAGCATATCTAGCCGGATTACACATATAATATAGCACAAGTAGAGAAAACCATCATGATTAGATTTGGAGTAAATATAAGCATCATTGTGCAACAGGTTCTACTCTAACAACTCCATTGCAGCCAAGACATCCCCCTTCCGACACATTCCGTTCATCAATGAAGTGTATGTCACCGCATCCGGGAAATGACACGTTTCGACCATGATACCCAAATACTTGTTAGCCTCCATAATCCGCCCACGTTTCGATAACCCAAAAATCAAAGTATTATACGTAACAAGATCGGGCTCCACACCCTTCTCCTTCATTTTCTTCAGTACATCAGCTGCCTCTTTGCCTCCTTCGGAGATGTGTGGACCGTCGAATCGAGACCCAGGTCAAGTTCGTAAGGAGAGACCTGATTGTTCTCGGTATCGAAAACCCACGGATTCCGTTCGTATGACGAAGATGGACAATAAATTTGGTGGTCGTGAAAATTAGGGGTTACGGCATAGGAATGAGGGATTCGATGGATTCCTATGGAGTGCGTCGGATAAGGGACTGGTTTTTCATACTGAGAAACGTTGGTTAGGGGATGCCAGTGAAAGAATTCAGGCTAGGGTTGAAATGACTAATTGCATAAGCTCAACTCAATTAATTATGAGTGAATTATGTACTTCATTATATAGGCTTTACAAGATTACAGTGTATCTGTTATCAAGATTACAATGGAATTCAAATTACAAAAATACATAACAGAAAGCTAAGATATACGGTGATGATAGTGTCATGTTGAAGGAGGATTATGATTCTTCTCAATCTGTTGAAGACATCGTGTGTTATCCAAACTCTGTTTTGGAGTAGTTGAGCGGGAACCATATAATGCGGACTATATGGCTGAGTTGAGCAAATAATGTAAATGGCCAAGATCTTTCATTGAAAACATATGGCTGAGTTGAGCAATAAGTTGGTTGATGTGACATGAACTGTTGCCCATAACCAGGATATCATCAACATAAATAAGCAAATAAATTATCGTGGTGCCATGGAAACAGGTAAACAATGAGGAATTTGCCAGAGATGCCTGAAAGCCCAAGTGTTCAAAATGTTGAGAAAACAGTGAAACCAGGCACGAGGAGCCTGCTTCAAACCACATAAAGATTTATGCAAACGACAAACATGTGAAGGGTACTGAGGATCAACAAAGTCAGAGGGCTGGCGCATATACACTTCCTCCGTCAAAGAACCATGTAAAAAGGCATTTTGGACGTCAAGTTGGCGAATGGGCCAGTTGTAGTGCAGGGCAATGGAAAGAAGTAATCTGATAGTGGCATATGTGACAACGGAGCTAAAAGTTTCACTGTAGTCAATTTCGGCTTGTTGATGAAAACCATTTGCCACAAGACATGCTTTAAATCGTTATATGGAACCATCAAAATGCTGTTTAATTTTGTACACCCATTTATTCGGAAGAACGTTCATGGTTGATTGAAATGGAACCAATGACCATGTATCGGTTCGCTGAAGAGCATTAAACTCGTCTGCCATAGCTTGTCTCCATTCTGCATATTTGTTAGCCTGTGTAAAACAAGTAGGCTCAACCACATCATTAGTTGTAAGGGCAATAAATGCATATTTGGGATTAGGTTTGCGAATCTCCTCCTTGGCTCGAGTAACCATGGGATGTGTAGGTAGAGTGGGCCTCTGAGATGAAGAGGTAACAGTGGATTTACTTGCATTCACAGGGTGGAGAGAAACTAGTGGATCTAAGAGCAAGCCCAGCGTGGGCAGTTGCTCGGGGGATAGGGGAGAGAAAAGGGGCCCGAGGTCCCGTGGACCGGCTCCAGCGTGGGCAAGCCCGAGTGAAGGTGGAGGCTTGAGCTCCGGGCCCGTGGAGAATTGCCAGCCCGAGAGCCTGAGGTCCTGTGATGCCAGCGCTGACGTCAGGCCTTATTTAATTTTTTTTGTGTCAGGCGCGTGCACCCCACTTGCGCGTGGGGGTGCGTCGCCAATACAAAATCAGAAAAAAAAAATTTGCTTTTTCAGTTATCGTTGGGAAGCCACGTGGCTTCCCACGGTCCGTTCGATCTCAACGGTAAAAAAAAAAGTCTTATTTAATATCCACCGTTCGATTTGAGATCAACGGTGGATATTAATATGCTTTATAAATAAAAAAATAAAAGAAAAAATAGTTTTAAAATTAAGAAAAGTTACCGTTATGACACGTGGCACAATCTGGAGTGTTGGAATTCAAATTTTTTTATATCCAACGGCAAAGATTAATTAATTGAATAAAAATTTAAAAAAAATTGTAAAAAATTAAAAAAAAAATCTGAAATTTTTTGTATTATTTAATAATACATCGGATAATGACACGTGGCGCAACGAGAACGATTAAAAATCTTATCCGATATTACAATTAAAATTATTTTGTATTATTTTATAAATAAAAAAAATACTAATATTTTATTGCCTATTGTCAGGGCTATTGAAGTGTAACGGTGGAGAAGCAAATGCTATTACCAGGGCTATTACTGTTCATTAAGGGTAGTTACTGTTCATTAGGTAGATTGAATAGTGCATAGCCTAGAGGAAGACTTCAACGCTGGAGTTGCTCTAAAGGTGAATTATTGACTGGAACTGATAAGGAGAAGGGAGTGGGGTTGGCAGAAGGGACGGTTGAAGTGGAAAGTGGAGTGTCAGGAGGGATTGATAGAGTAGAAATGAGGTTGGCAGAAGGAGGGGTAGGAGTAGGATGTGGGGTAGCATTAGGGATGGAAAAAGTAGGTGTAGGTGATGTCGTGGGAATGGGACGGAAAGTGGGCATGTGGGGGTCAATATTAATTATGGTGTTAGGCGAGTAGATGGAAGAAGAAATCTAAGTATAGTTGGTTTCTGTATAGGGAAAAGTAATTTCATCAAAGACAACATGACGTGACAAGAAGACGTTATCTGTAGACAAGTTTAGACACCTGTAACCTTGTTGATTTAATGAGAGGCCTAACAAGACACAACGTGTAGAACGAAACTGTAATTTATTGGAGTTGTATGGCTTAAGATATGGAAAACACGCACAACCAAATACTTTGAGAATATTACACTGAAGAGTTTTGAGAAAGAGTTTTTGAAATGGTGACTCATCATTCAAGACCTTAGTGGGTAAATGATTAATTAAATAATTTGCAGTATGAAAAGCATCATCCGAAAAGGAAGTGGGTGGGGATGCGTGAGCAAGAAGAGTAAGATCGGTTTCAACAATACGACGATGTTTAGGTTCTGGAACATCAATTTGTTTGGAATGATGAGGATATGTGAAACGATGATATATATCATGATGAATCAAAAAGGTTTTGAAATTGTTATTAATATATTATCCACCACCATCTGTTTGAAAGGATTTGATTATGGTGCTAAACATATTTTCAATTAATTTTTTAAAATTGACAAAGGTAGACAAAAAGTCTGATTTTAGTTTTAATGGATACAACCATGAGTATCTAGAAAAGTCATCAATAAACACTACATAATACTTAAATCCATTGATTAAAACAAAAGAAGAAGTCCATACATCCAAATGAAATAATTGTAAAGGAAAAGTTGACCTAGAACTAGACAAATTGAAGGATAACTTATGACTTTTGTCGAGTGGACATGAGTGACAAAAGTCACTAGTTACAACACCATTGACAGGTAATTTATTCTTGGAAATTAAAGAATTCAAAACATGAGATGATAGATGACCTAATCTAGAGTGCCAAACATGATTGTACACCCTAGCACCTATGAATGCAAAGAGTCCTTTATTGCATGATGAAACATTGGAAAAAGGGTAGAAACCATCTCTACTCGGGCCTTGGAAAAGCGTCTTCCTCGTGTGAAGGCAATTGTTAAGGCAATTGTTGAAACTTGAAAATAATAATTTTAACTTCGCAGGTGAGGAGGCGCGCATGGATTTTTGATAAAGTACTAATAAAAATTTCAATTTAGACCGTAATAAGCTAACATAGTACTAAAGTTTCCCAAGATGGGATGGATAATAGCCCATAACTTTATAGAAAGGTGATTTCTTAGTAGACTAGTAGCATAAGAGTGATTCACCATTGCAACAACTAATTCTCGTGTTAGATTCTCTCACCTTTATATCGTAATTAAAATTAATAAGTAATAACTTATAGCGTAGACGATAAATTTCCAATTACATAGGATTATTGCATTTTATTTGGTACATAGGATAGGATTATTGTCTTTATGACAATATCTCCTAGGCTAAACATTGCTTTTACCCTTATTTTTTTTTTAGGCAAAAGGCCTTTGATTATAACAATCCAAATTGTCTCCTGGGCTCACTTGCAATATCTCACAGTACCTTCTGTAGAACCCGATCCGACTAGCAACCCTAGCATCCTGACCTTTGCCGCATTCAAGCCCTCCATTGATGATGTTGGTGATCACTCCATACCCAGGAACCCGACCCGCTGATGTGTCTGCACTAGATGGGCTCCACCTACCAGTGATTACATCATGGCTAGATGGCTTGTTTCCCTGTGGAGTCATCCAAAACCATATAGCTGTCCTGAATGATACAACCGGGTCTGTGGCCACTAGATCGGGGTTGTTTATCAGATCCTTTCCGATTGCTTGCCCCGCTTGACCATAGTTGTAGTTGCTAGAAAAGTCAACAAGTCAAAAAGCACGTCAATCTCCCATCAACTAGTCAACAGACCAGAGCCAAGAAATAAATCTAGTAACTGGCACGTGGTGTTATATTGATCTTTGTTATCCAATTTTCTCCGGATATTTTTTTGTGAGAATATTGAGAATTGATGAATTGTGTCCGTTCATTATATATGATGCGATCAATTTTCGTAAGGTATTGCTTGTTTTCAATTTTAAATAAAAAAATTTTAAATTATTTTTGATCGCACGATATATGATAAATATACACAATGCATGGATCGTTAGGATCCTCACAAAAAGGATTAGAGATTAACACAAGTGCCTTGAAAGATGACTTTTTACGCCCACTTTTCTTCTTTCCACACTTATTTATTTGACATTGTAGTATTGTGTTTTTACTATTTTCTCATTTAATTTATTTAATTTAAAATTTGAAAACAGAAAAATTGGCGTGCAAACATCAATTTGCGACACTAAAACATAAATTTATTGTCCTCTTCTAGTGGATAGGGTGTTAGATTTCCACCAATATAATCAGAGTTCGAAAACCTTTCCTTCCCAAAATTCTTATAATAATTTTGAACCCTCTCCCTCTCTTAATCATAATATATAGTTTTTTTAAATAAATAGAAATAAAAAACGTATATTAGAAACACCACATAGTGATTTTACCATCAAACCCTTTAAGAGAAATGATCCTCATTTTTTAACAAAATGGGGTTTAGTTGTGGGACTTACATCACATCGAATTTCAACGATCGAACCGTCTATTTTGTAAATCTTGATTCATAGATCATGCTTGGAAAAATTCAATTCAATCTGAAACTATTTGCCTATTTAATTATCACAATAAAATTTCACTAGTTTTCTTGGAATATAGTGTTCGTTAATTTCTTTGAACTCAATTAGATGCATCAAATATTTTCAATTTAACTAATATTTTGCAAAGATAATCTATGAGATGTAATTTAAAAAATAAATAATTCAAATCATTAAAATTCAAGGTGTGAGCTACTTCCTTAAAAGCTCCCTTTTACTATTACACCCAAATGCTTTTCTTGACCCACTACCAAGTTGGCGCCTTTTTTGTTTTGTTTTTTTTTTTTTTTTTTCTGTGGGACAAGTGAGTTGGCGAATGCCTTGATGATAAAAGTTAAGAGAGACTTACTGGGTGAGTTGGATGGGTCCTCTGCCATAATATTTCTTGCCGGCAGCACATGGATATTGGTTGGACGGTGTACAATACACATCCTGGTTTTGCTCATTGACAAAGCAATATCCCCATGCATAAGGACCATCTGGTGCACTTGCCCATCCTCCTACATAATTAACATTGATGATTAAGCACAAAAATAATGTATAGTAAAGTTCTATAATATGAGCGCTGTTTGTTTATAACCATCCAAATGATGGGTTCAATTTTTTTTTAACAAATAGCCCGAATTCTTTTAAATTATGAAAGAAAAAGTTTGAACTTGAGTATATATAAGGAAGTACATTGATTTAGCCAACTTGAGATAACCATTACTAAACTAGTTTTATGATTTTATGACAATTTAAACACAGAAAACTAAACAAACAAAACAAACAAACATAACCGTTAGTTTAGTACTGACCAGTAGTCTCATGAGAGGTTTGAGCCAAAAAAGCAACCAGCTCCTTTTTGCGAGTAGCAACATCCCCAGTTGTGCCAAACCCATTAAAGGACCGGGCAGCAGCAATGAAAGCGTCATACTTGTAAAAACCATTACTAGGGCATCTCCCATCGTTTCGATACTTAAGCATTTGGTCGAAAACAGACGAGCTAATGAGGCTGCTGACGTCACCACCACCACCACTTGGGGTTGGGGTTGGAGTAGGTTTAGGGGTTGAGCTACACTGACTCTGGCAACCGGCTGCACAGTAGTCAGATGTGGTGCCACACCACCCAAACTGGCTACAACACAGCCCATTTGGGCACACGGCACCACCAGCTTGACGCCCACATTGCTCTGCTGAGATCCCTAGCAGCAAACTTAGGGACAAAATGATAAGGGTTTGCAATTTCATTTTTTATTTTCAAGTGTTTGATAGTTTTTTTTTATCTATGAATTGGGTTTTGGAGGTGTGAGTAAATATATAGTGTTTGTGGAGCAGTCTCGTTTGACTAATCGCTCCATTGGGTTGTTGGGTACAAGTTTCTTCTTGATTGATCAAGTGCCCTATTTTAAATGCCGTCCTGTTGTGGAACTAGCCGAAAAAGTTATATTTATTTAGTGACGTTGAATTTTGGGAGGATATGCTAGCGCAGACCTAAAGATAATTGATTACTGATCGACTACTTCATCTCTTGTCCACTTCCCCCTAAAACACGTCAATAGATAAAAGATTATCGAATTCAAGGAAAAGGGTAAGTAATTGGACAGACCTAAAATTGCAGCTCGGGTACTTTAGGAAGGTGTAGTCAAACTCGAATTTTAGAGGATTTTAAAAGATTTTAAAATCCTAGTGTAGTCAATTACAAGATTTTAAAGGGTTTTAGAATCCATTCAAATCTAGGTGTAATCAATTAAAAGATTTTAAAGGATTTTAAAATCCATCCAAATCCAAGTGTATTAAAAAAATTAAGATTTTGGAGGATTTCAATAAACTGTGGATTTTGTGGGATTTGAAGGCTAGAAGTATATATAAGAGCAAGCCCAGCGTGGGCTATAGCTCGGGGGACTGTGGAGAGAACAAGGGCCCGAGGCCCGGTGGGAGGGCTCCAGCGTGGGCTAGCCCGACCGAAGGTGGAGGCCCGAGCTCCGGGCCCGCGGGGAATTGCCAACCCGAGAGCCTGAGGGCCAAGTGACGTCAGCCTGGCGTCAGGCAATATTAAATTCTTTTTTGTGTCAGGCGCGTGCACCCCGCTCGCGCGTGGGGGCGCGTCGCTGACACAAAATCAGAAAAAAAGAAAAGAAAACTTTGTCAGTTACCGTTGGGAAGCCACGTGGCTTCCCACGGTCCGTTAGATCTCAACGGTTATTTAATTTGGACCGTTCGATCTCAACGGTCAAAAAAAATAAAAAAGTCTTATTTAATATCCACCGTTCGATTTGAGATCAACGGTGGATATTAAAATTCTTTATAAATAAAAAAATAAAAGAAAAAATAGTTTTAAAATTAAGAAAAGTTACCGTTGTGACACGTGACACAATCTGGAGTGTTGGAATTCAAATTTTTTTATATCCAACGGCAGAGATTAATTAATTGAATAAAAATTAAAAAAAAATTGTAAAAAATTCAAAAAAATTCAAAAAAAAATCTGAAAATTTTGAAAAATCTGAAAAAAATTGTAAAAAAAATTGTTTTTACTTTTCTATAAATATCTTCTCATTATCATCTACCTTACACAACAATTTCATATTTTCTCAACTACTTTCAATCACATTCCTTTCTTTGTCTCAAAGTTTGAATCCATTTTTTTTTCAACAAAATGACCACTGGTGCAGGTACGAATTGGTCGCTTATTGAAGATGTTGCGTTGTGTACTAGCTGGGTTGAAGTTACTCATAGTTCGCTTACGGGTAATGAGATGCAGTTGTGAGAAATGTGGAGTCTTATTCATACCAATTTTCTTGAGAAAATTGGTGGGAAAAGAACCAAAGAATCGATGTCCAGTCGTTGGAAATTACTTAGCCAATTGTTTAGTACGTGGAGAGACGCCTTGGCACAGGCTAGTAGTAATATTCAAAGTGGGGAAAATTACTCGGATCAGGTAACAATATATTATTTATTTGTTACCTACATAATTTATTATTTATTGTTTGTATTATTTATTTGTTACTTATTTTCATTGTGTAGGAACTTCAAGCATAAGCTTGGTACGCTGCCAAAACCAAAAGCAAAAATAAATCATTCAACCGGTGGGAATGTTGGAATATTGTCAAAGATTGTCCTAAATTTAGAGTTGTGCCAGTCGGTCCAGAAGTGCACATGAACAACACCCCTCTACACTCTACACCCGATCATGTCTCGCATGTTAATGAAGATGATGCAGAAGAAGTGCTCGAAACACCCATCCCTGAACAAGCGTCGGGTTCGACCCGTTATCCAATTAGGCCTCAAGGTAAGAAGGCTTCAAAGAGAAAAGGGAGTGCTTCCAAGAACGATTATGCAAAGTTCATGGAAGAACTTACTCGCCAAGGTGAATTGACTTTGGCGAGGGAACTGGCCAAATATGAGGGTGATAAGGCTAGAGATGACGCAAAAGCTGCAGCTATTCAGAGAGAATTTTAGGCTAATGAGAGAGAAAGAGAGCTACTTAGGCAAGAAAGGGAACATGTTAGAGAAGAAAGACGGGCTCAACAAGATCGTGAGATTATGAACACGCCTTTAGAAGGGAAGTCTCCAAATTCCAAATTTTTTTGGAAGTCAGAGAAAGCGGACGTGGTGCAAAGGAGGCGTGCAAGAGAAGCAATAGCAAGCCAAGGTGGTCCTAGCACCACAAGAGAAGATCATCCTAGCACCACAAATTGGTTAAGTGATGATAAATAGAGTATTTTTTGTAATCGGAGCCCATAATTTTCCAATCACTTTGGGTTGTAATTTATTATTTATTGTTTGTATTATTTATGTTGTTTCCAATTTATTGAATATTTATTCAAATTAATTTGGTAAGTTATTTATACTAAGAGAATATTTATTGAAATGACAAAAACACACCAAATAAAATTACATAAGCATACGGAATAATTAAAAACTCACCAAAAAAATTACATAAACATACCAAATAATAGAACACACCAAATAAAATAACTTAAACATACCAAATTCAAAAAAACACACAAAATGAACTTAATTATCTTCAGCTTGTTTCAATGCCCACTGGTGCTCTATCAAGTTAAGTTGTCGGGCATTGTGCATGTCTGGCATTTGAAATGCAGTATATCGTTGAATGAGCCTTTCATTGTAACGTCCATCCCTTTGTAATGGCTCATGTTGCACGGGCTCATCGGTGGCGTCATGAGCACAATATATACGTGTTCTTGAATTGTTTATCGTGTCTGGCTCATATTCATTAACGGCTTCATAATCGTACTCATCTTCCACAATCATGTTGTGAAGAATGATGCACGTCATCATGATGGATCGAAGCGACTCTACATCAAACAATCTGGCAGCACCCTTGACGATCGCCCAGCGAGCTTGGAGGATACCGAAACAACGCTCCACATCCTTCCTGCACCCCTCTTGACAGCTTGCAAAGTGTTTTTCCTTTGCACTCCGCGGACGTGGCATTGTTTTGACAAATGTTGACCATCGCAGGTAAATGCCGTCAGCTAGGTAGTATGGCCCGTCGTACATACGTCCGTTGACCTCATACGTCACTTTTGGTGCCTTTCCTTGCAGGACATCGTTGAACACTAGGGATTGGGCAAGGACGTTGATGTCATTTTGAGCTCCCGGGACCCCGAAAAAGGCGTGCCAAATCCATGTATCAAAAGATGCCATCGCCTCCAGAATGATACTTTTTGCTCATTTTTTGTCCCCGTAAGTGCCTTGCCATGCACTTGGACAGTTTTTCCACGTCCAGTGCATACAATCAATGCTTCCAATCATCCCAGGAAAGCCACGCATCTCCGCCTTCTTTAACAGCCGTTCCAAGTCCATGTTTGTAGGTTTGCGGAGGTACTCAGCGGTGTAGATAGATTTGATTGCTCTGCAAAACCTCATCAGGGACTCAAGAATGGTTGATTTCCCCATCCTCGTTATCTCATCCACTTGGTCTGCAGATGCTCCATATGCAAGCATCTGCAAGGCAGCAATAATTTTTTGCTTAGGCAGTAAACTCATAGCACCAAAAGTATATTTCTTTTGCACGAAGTAAGAATCATGGTTGCAAACAGCAATCATGATTTTGTTGAACAAATGTCGTTCCATTCTAAAACGACGTCTAAAGTACGTATCAGGGAATGCACTATTAGGAACAAAATAATCATCCAAGAGTTCCATACCTCGTCGTTGCCTGCTTTTATCAAGGTTTCCAGAACGGCTGGGCCTGCAGATCTGAGCCATACCTTGGACGACTCGACAAGAATGTGAGGCTTTGCCCATTCTTACTTCGTCATTTCTCCTTTGACGCTCCTCATCCTCTTCCCTCTCATTTCTTGCCCCCTGGTGATTGAACATTGCTTCTGATTCGTTAAACAATTCTTCCTCTTCCTGATTGAATTCCCACATCATCCTTGAGGAAGAAGAAGAAGACATTGTAAGAAAGAAACAGAAACTATGAATAATGATACAGATTTTTGTGAATAAGGAAGCAGAAACTATGAATAATGATAGAGATCTTGAGAAAATTGGTGTGAGATTTGTGAGGATGGATGGTGGATTATAAAGAGGATTCAGAAAGGATTAGGTTGTACATAATGCCACGTGGCATGCCGTCATTCGTTACAAATCTGATGGAAATCTATCCTCAAAGATTGTGAACAGATTATGACACGTGGCATGTCGTCATTCGTTAAAAATCTGATGGAAATTCATCCTCAAAGATTGTGAACAGATTATGACACGTGGCGCGACGTGATTGGTTAATAATCTTATCAGAAATCCATCACCAATAATTGTATTTTTAGATAATGACACGTGGCATAACGAGTACGATTAAAAAATTTATCGAAAATCCATCCCCAATAATTGTCTTTTCGGATTTTATGACAAGTGGCGTAACGACAACGATTAAAAATCTTATCCGAAATTACAAATAAAATTATTTTGTATTATTTAATAATACTTCGGATAATGACACGTGACGCAACGAGAACGATTAAAAATCTTATCCGATAATACAATTAAAATTATTTTGTATTATTTTATAAATAAAAAAAATACTAATATTTTATTGCCTATTGCCAGGGCTATTGAAGTGTAACGGTGGAGATGCAAATTCTATTGCCAGGGCTATTTACTGTTTATTAAGGGCAGTTACTGTTCATTAGGTGGATTGAATAGTGCATTACCTGGGGGGAGAGCTCCAACGCTGAAGTTGCTCTAACCAAGATTAAAAAGAATCTAACCCCATCCCCTAGAATTTCAAATCCTTTTCCATCTTCCCCTGCTGTTGTCCACTAGTGTGCTTGTTCTGATTCCCTTCCCAATGATCTGATCACCAGCATCGTGATCAGACGAATTCACCACCATCTCGCACCTTTCTTGAACGTCCTAACTAACCCAGATCTTGAGTTCTCCTCCTGCACCTCCATCCAGAAGCCCATATTTGAATATGTTGCTTAACCCATTCAATTTGCCGCTGTTGTACCCTCTGCCTTAGAACCACTCTCTTGCTGTTGTTTGTTCGCACCGTTGAGGCACCAATGCACCACACACCTCCAATTTGATTTGATTTTGTATTGTCAGTCCAGAAAGACGAAGAAAAAACAAGAAAAAAAAAAGGAAAAAAAAAATATAAAAAATCCATCACAATCCACCAAAATCTACAAACTAAATCCATTCAAATTCTTTAAAATTATTGGATGTGTCATCATTATGTTGGAGGTCATCATTATGTTGAAGGTCATCATTTTGTTGCTTTCGGTTCTCCCATATAGATAATAGATTAAGATTAGTGGGATTGGATGTGTCATCATTATGTTGGAGGTCATCATTATGTTGGATGTCATCATTTTGTTGCTTTCGGTTCTCCCATATATGTTGCATTGTGTAATGGTTTCAGATATGAAATATACATAAAAACACTCAACATGGTATCAGAGCGGGCATCATCCTGAGCTAGTTCTGTATATCGAATCTGCTGTGTTTATTTTTCAAAAACAATGGCAGATGGAAGTATCATTGCTTCTTCATTTGGAAGCGCTTCTGAAATGGATATCAATCCAAACCAATGACTCAGTTCAGTATTATTGAATGAGTTTAATTATTTTCCATGGGCAAGGGCTGTTAGTCTTGCTCTCGGTGGAAGATCCAAACTCGGTTTCATCAATGGCAGTCAACCTGCACCAGATGCTTCTTCTCCAGAATATGGAGGGTGGCTATGTAAAGATCAACTGGTCATGTCATGGTTGTTAAATTCTATGGAAAGGAATATTGCTGAAATCTTCAGCTATTCCGAGTCGTCTCTCATCCTTTGGACCACCGTGAAGGAGATGTATGGAAATCAAAACAATGCAGCTCGCATCTTTCAACTCAAGAAGGATATCTCCAACATACAGCAAGAAGGTAAAAGCTTTGTTCAACATCTTGGTTCTTTGAGAAGCATGTGGAATGAGTTAGATGTGTACAGACCTCACACAACTGATCTCTCTGTGCTCCTTAAAAGAACTGAAGAAGATAAAATTTTTCAATTATTGTCTAGCTTGAGCTCAGAATATGAGGATTTGAGAAGTCACATTCTCATGAACTCGGAGCTACCATCCTTCACTAGTATCTGTGCAACTATCCAACGTAAGGAAGTAAGGAGAAAAGTCATAAACAATGGTATAAAAACCAACGTGACAGAAGCTAGGGCTTACCTGACAAATGAAAAAAGATATAAAGGAAAAAACCCTCATTTAAAGTGCCTACATTGTGACAACATCGGGCATGTGAGAGACAAGTGCTGGATCCTACATCCAGAACTCAAACCTGACTTCATGAAGGATAAATCCGCACCAAAGACAAGTCGAGCACACCCTCGTGCCAACACTGCAACATCTTCATCTATCAACAATGTTGATACCTATCAACAGTTCACTGCAAATCCTGCCATCCTTTTAAATGAGTTCGCAGCGTATCTCCAAAAAAAGAAGGGAAAAGAGGATGGATCGGTTGATCATGAAAATGGAAGTACTACTGCATTGATGGGCAAATTTGCAGGTTTTTTAGCTGATGCTGATTATGTACCTCAGACAGACTTGAAAGGTATCGTAACTGCTTTCCAAACTACTCTTAAAATAAATGAGTTACATGATTTTTGGGTTGTAGATTCTAGTGCCACAGACCATATGACTAATCAAATGTCAAAGTTACATAGATTTGAGAAACTACATAATCCTTCACATGTATCTGTTGCTAATGGTGAAGGTGCTAGGATTGTAGGAAAGGGAAAAATCCACCTGATATCTGATCAAATAGAGTCTATGGCCCTATATGTCCCATCATTTCCATTTCAACTTCTCTCAATGGGAAGAATCACAAATTCCTTAAATTGTTTGGCCATTTTTTCACCAAAAACTGTCATTTTTCAGGATTGTATAACCAAGAGGACGATTGGTGAGGGGTTTTACCTTGATGGTCTCTATTACATATCAAAAAGCTCTTCCTGTGGGTTCCATGCCAAGTCAAAATCCATCCATACCTCCATTCAAGCTTCCACCTTGTGGCACCAACGACTAGCTCATCCATCTCAACCTATCTTATCCACCTTATTTCCTGACTTAGGCAAAGAATCAACCCACTGTGAAACTTGTCATTTGTCAAAGGCAACAAGACTACCTCTAGGGTCTTCGATGTCTAGAGTTTCTCATCTTTTTGAGCTTGTACACTCTGATATATGGGGACCAACAAATGAATCTTTTGATGGTTATAAATATTTCATAACTTTTGTTGATGATTATTCAAGAGCCACCTGGTTATATTTGTTAAAATCAAAAAATGAGGTGATGGAAGTGTTTAAGGACTTTCACAACCTTGTCAAAAATCATTTTTCTTCTCAAATCAAAACCCTAAGGTCTGATAATGGCACAGAATACATGTCCCAAGTCATGACTCAATATTTGAGCAACAATGGCATCATACATCAAACTAGCTGTGTTGGCACACCCCAACAAAATGGTGTTGCCGAGAGAAAAAACCGAGATCTCCTTGAAAAAACTAGGGCATTGATGTTACAAATGAATGTACCAAAACGTTTTTGGTCTCAAAGCGTCATGACAGCAGCTTACCTGATCAACAGATTACCTAGTAGGGTTTTGGGGTTCAAATCCCCAATGGAGATAGTCAAGAACAGAAAGGTGGACTTGTCTCACCTTAAAGTCTTTGGATGCAACTGTTTTGTTCATGTTCAATCATTACATTGAGACAAACTTGATCCTAGGGCAACTAAATGCATTTTCCTTGGCTACTCGTCCACACAAAAAGGGTATAAGTGTTATAATCCACAACTTAAGAGATTAATTGTTTCAAAGGATGTTCAATTTCATGAAACTAACTCTTATTACAGTAAGTCTCTGGATAGTACAAGTCAGGGGGAGATTATCTTGGACATGTTTCCACTACCAAGGACTGAGATACTCAACAATGTGGGTGATCAAACTCACACAATGGATCTTGTGGCTCCAAATCAACCGGATTCATATGACGACAGCAACATGCCTGTAGAAGATGAAACTCTACGTAGTATTGGTCCTGAAGAACCTTCAGAAGAGTCTCTTCCTACCATACCTCGACGAAATCCAACTCGTGAGAGGCACCCACCAGCAAGACTGCAAGACTTTGTTACGTACAAGCTCAAGCACCCCTTATCCAACTACTGTTCTTATCAAAAGTTGTCACATAATTACACTACCTATTTGAGTAATATATCTGCGCATGAAGAGCCTCAATCATTTCAAGAAGCTAACCAATCCCAAGTGTGGCAGCAAGCAATGCAGGATGAACTGCATGCACTAGATCAACATAAAACCTGGAGCTTTGTGCCACTGCCCAAAGGAAAGAAGATAGTAGGCTGCAGGTGGATATACAAGATTAAATTCAACTCGGATGGGTCTATTGAAAGACACAAGGCACGATTAGTGGCCCGTGGCTTCACTCAAACATTTGATGTGGATTACAAGGAAACCTTTGCCCCCGTTGCAAAGATGAACACAGTGCGCGTACTCTTGTCTGTGGCTGTCAACAAAGGATGGCCTATGTACCAAATGGATGTAAAAAACGCCTTCTTACATGGTGAGCTTGAAGAAGACGTCTACATGAGATTACCACCGGGTCACTCTCAAAGTCATAAACAGGATGTTGTGTGTAAACTGCACAAATCAATTTATGGTCTTAAACAATCACCGAGAGCCTGGTATGCTAAGCTCAGTTCAGTCCTTATCAGTGTTGGTTTTGGAAGAAGCAATGCGGACTCCTCTTTATTTGTATGCTCAGGCACCGCTGGTACATTGGTTGTTCTTGTGTATGTTGATGACTTGATTATCACCGGAGATAACCCTGAAGAAATCAAAGAACTCAAGCACTCCCTTCAGCAACGCTTTGCAATAAAAGATCTTGGTGTTCTGAGATACTTCCTTGGCATCGAAATGGCTACATCTCACAAGGGCTTCTTCCTTAACCAGTGCAAATATGTTCTGGATCTCCTTAAGGAAGCAAACATGAGTGATGCTAAACCGGTCCCTACACCTCTTGACATTAAACTTAAAGTCAGCTTAGAGGGTCAATCTCTTCCAAACATAAGTTATTATCAGCGGTTGGTTGGTAAGTTGATATACCTGACCATCACAAGGCCCGACATTACCTATGCTGTCAGTATTGTTAGCCAATTTATGCACTCTCCCACGATGGAGCACTTTAACCTAGTCAAAAGGATACTTCGATATCTAAAAGGTTCTGTGGGACGTGGTATAATCATGAAGAAAAATGCAAGCACTCAGATTACAGGTTATTGTGATGCAGATTGGGCTGGCAATTCCATTGATCGTAAGTCTACAACGGTATTTTGCACGTTTGTGGGAGGCAACCTTGTCTCATGGAAAAGCAAAAAACAAACTGTCGTTGCAAGATCCAGTGCTGAGGCAGAATATCGGGCAATGGCATCTACTGCGTGTGAACTAATCTGGCTCAAAGGTTTACTGTGTGACTTAGGTGTTTTCAATCATCAATCCATGTCCCTTTTCTGTGACAATCAGGCTGCAATGCACATTGCTTCCAACCCAGTTTTTCATGAGAGAACCAAGCACATTGAAGTCGATTGTCACTATGTTCGTACACAAGTTCAATCTCAGGTTATCCAAACGCATTTTGTAAGGAGCTCGGATCAACTTGCGGACCTATTCACAAAATCATTGGCCTCTCATCAGTTTCAGCTTCTTCTTGGCAAGCTTGGATCTATCAACCTTTTGGATCCAGCTTGAGGGGGAGTATTGGATGTGTCATCATTATGTTGGAGGTCATCATTATGTTGAAGGTCATCATTTTGTTGCTTTCGGTTCTCCCATATAGATAATAGATTAAGATTAGTGGGATTGGATGTGTCATCATTATGTTGGATGTCATCATTTTGTTGCTTTCGGTTCTCCCATATATGTTGCATTGTGTAATGGTTTCAGATATGAAATATACATAAAAACACTCAACAAAAATCCATATGAATTTTGTAGGAGTCTTAAATCCTCCTCAATCTTATCAAATCTATCACTTTTAAAATCCTTTAAAATCTTAGTTTGACTACACCCCCCTTAGTTTGAATCTCACCTCGTCAATTCAAAGTTTTGAATAGGAACTTTAGGGAAAAACATCATGCACTAAACTCTCTCCATTATCTTCACAGAGAATGTTCATGATGACTTTTAAGAAATGAAAATAACTATTAAGTGTAAGAATGTAAGTGAACAGCTATCATAATCTTGGATGTACATGTGTTACAATCTTGTGTCATTTGGTAGTTAGAGGATTACTTAGTCATTAAGTTTTCTATTTCTATATATAGCTAGAAAGATAACAGTTGTAACTAATCTTTCACATTGTAATGAAATCAGTTTATATTCTTTCTCTCTCTAAACTTTTCTCTCAATTTCCTCTTTGCTTAATCTTCCGCTAGTTTGTTAAGATGGTACCGAGAGCTTACGTTTTTGAGGATTCTAAGCTTAGGGGAGAGAATTGGTAAAGATCTAGAGTCTCGCTGAAAGTTTCTGCAAGTTTGCATCTCTTTTTCTACAACAATGGTGGTGATCAGTATTAACGGCAGTGATCGATGACAGAAATTAGGTTTTTCTTTCCAAAATTATTTTGCTTTATTTACGATTGAAGTTGTAGTTGTAGATTTGAAACTTGTTGCAATTTTAAGGCTCGAAGCCCCTAGTATTTGAGTTTTTGAAGATTCTTGAAATTTTTGGCACGAAGCTATATAAATTTTGTTTGTGAAAATTTTTCTATCTATGAATTGTTTCAATTGGTGATTAGAAGAAGAAATTGAGCACGAAGCTTGGATTTGTCCAAACCTTGAAAATTGATAAAATTAGGGCACAAAGCTCTTTTGATTGAAGATTTTGAGCCGAAGCTATCTGCACTGTTGAAGATTGTGAATTGTTGTGTTGCACGAAGCCTATTCCTGCTGATTTGTTCTCTAATTCAACATTATATTGTGATTGTTGCTATGACGTCTACACCTTTGAAGATTGATGGATTACTTGGGACACTTACTCTGCGATTACAAGACGATAACTTCGCTAAGTGGTCATTTTAGTTTCGTTCTGTATTAGAAGGTTATGATTTGTTTGATTACTTTGATGGTACCAATGTATGTCCTCCCAAATATGTGATTTCACTTGACAATAGTGTTACTAAGGAGATTACTGATGCATACAGACAATGGATTAAGACAGATAAGGCTTTACTAAGTCTTCTAATTGTAACATTGGGGGATGAAGCGATTGAATATGTAGTCGGGAGTAAAACAGCTTATGAAGCTTGGACACACTTGTGTGATTGATATGTAACTGTCTCACGGCAAGAATTAATCATTTGAAGATTGAACGTTGCACCATAAAAAAAAAGGACCGATTTCATTGAAAAATATATTCGGAGACTTAAGTATCTTAAAGATCAGTTGCTTGTTGCAGGGGAAAGCATTTGTGAGAATGATTTGATTATGGTTGCATTAGCCGGCTTACCTGCAGAATACAACATGATTAGAACTGTCATTGTAACCCGAGAATCACCTATTACTCTTAAAGAATTTTGTGCACAGCTACTAAGTGCTAAGAAGACTGCAGAAGAATCACTTCATTATGTTCAATTTCCAATGTCAGGGATGTACTGTGAATGAGAGTCCTCCAATAGTGGAAATCAGAGACAATTTTATCAAGGATAATCCTCCAACATTGGAGCAAATAGACAGTTCTATCAGGGTGATTCTTCAACTCAGAATGGTTATAATTTCAATGGAAATGTTGGATTTGTAGGTCGGTAAGAAAGACCTCCAGGAAATAATTACAATGATAATAATGGGAACAACTATAATGGCAATTTTGGTGGCAATAGAAATTTTGGGGGTTTTAATGGTCCAAGGAACAACTATAGACCTCGAAATAATGGAAGTTATAATGGTGGTAATCGAAACAATGGAGGGTTTTTTGGTTCCTCAGGTAGTTATCAATCTAAGAATGGTTCATTTGGTGGAGGTTCATTTGGGAATTCTTGGTCTAATTGGAATGGCAATACTGGTCAGAAGTCTAATATCATACCTGAGTGTCAAATTTGTAGTAAATGTGGACATACTACACCAAACTGTTTTTACATAAATGAGCAACAACCTATCTCTGGTGGTTCTATTCTAGAGTGTCAAATTTATGGAAAACAGGGTCACATAGCACTCAATTGTTATCACATAAGTAACTATGTGTTTCAAGGTGCTAATCCACCTCCATCACTCATTGCAATGGATGCAAGTGCATCTTCTGAATTCAATGCTAATCAAGCATGGATCATGAACATAGGTGCTATACACCATATGACAGGAGATATGGTAGACTTAAACATAGTTACACCTTTTGAGGAAGATCAAAAAATCATAGTGGGAAATGGAGAGTGTCTTCTAGTGAAAAATAATGGTTCAAATTCTATTTCCACTACTTCTAAACCATTGCATTTGTTAACTATCTCACATGTTCCTCATTTAACTGCAAGTTTATTGTCAGTTTATCCATATGCAAAGAGAATAATTGTTATGTAATTCTTGATGAGTTTGGTTTTTGGGTACAGGACAAGGCAACAAAGACAATATTAACGAGAGGAAGGAGTAATGGCGGGCTTGTATTACATTCCAAAACAGATGTTTTTCAACTACAATAAGTTGCTGTAGACACCACCAGCTGCTTTTCTCGGGCAAGTGATCAAGGCTTCAATGTGGCAACATAGACTAGGCCATCCTAGTAATGAGATCTTACATAGTATGCTTTCTCTATCCAATATTTCCTATAAGGCTGATGTAGACAAACATGTGTGTAAATTATGTCTGAGTGGCAAGATGTCTAGACAAATGTTTTCTTTCAGTTCACATGTATCTGTAAAACCCTTTGAAAGAATAAGTAGTGATGTTTGGGGGCCATCAACAGTTGTATTAGTTGAAGGATATAAATACTATGTTAGTTTCATTGATGATTTCTCTAGATTTACATAGATTTTTCCCTTGTGCTATAAATCTCAAGTTCAATCTATTTTTGAGCACTTTTATGCTTTCATTAAGAACCATTTCCAAGAAAATGTGAAGTATTTTCAATCTGATGGTGGTGGTGAGTATATGAGTCTGAAGTTCAAGAATTTTCTGACCTTCAATGGCATTCCACATTTAGTCTCTTGTGCTTACACTCCTCAGCAAAATGGAGTGGCTGAGAGAAAGCATAGGCATGCTATAGAAACTATTGCTACTCTATTAACTACTGCTCATTTGCCACATAACTTTTGGTTTCATGCTGTGTTTCTCATTAATAGAATGCCTTGTAATGGTTTAGGCATGTAGTCTCTATTTCTTAAGTTGTTTGAGGTTCATCCAAAGTTAAAAGGTCTTTAAATTTTTGGTACAACAGTTTATCCCTATCTGAAGCCCTATACTTCTAGCAAATTGGATGCTAGAACTGATCAATGTATATTTTTAGGTTATGCTTTAGGTTATGAAGGAATTGTGTGCTATCATAGAGATAAAAAGAAGTTATTCATCTCCAGACATGTAGTTCATGATAAAACAGTTTTTCCATTTATTAGTGCTCTTAAAGTATCATTTATTTCAAAGCAATCTTATTCCTCAGTGAAACATCCTACTCTAGTTCCTATTGTTGTACCATATTTCAATGGTTCACAGCAGTCTCATGATAGAAATAGTAGTTTAGTTTCACTCACAGATCATGATGCTAGTTTGAGTTTTTCAGCTTCTGCACAACATAGGGATTTTGAGTTATCTTCACCAGGGTCATCTTCTTCTGGGAATCTGGAAAATAGTTTTGGTACCGGTTCTACAATACAAGCATCTCCACAACTTACTCCTCCTTTCTCTCCAAGGAGTTTTGGTACTGATATATATATATATATATATATATATATATATATATATATATATATGTATGTATGTATATATGTATGTATGTATGTGTGTATGTATGTATGTATGTGTGTGTGTGTGTGTGTGTGTGTGTGTATGTATGTATGTATCTGGTCATGGTTCTATAAGGTCGAATATGTATTACGTGTAATGGGGTTTATACTTATAGTGAGCCAACCCATTAATACTTACATATCTCAAAGCAAGAAAATCCGATTGTCACAAGTCCCAAGTGCTGACAGGTTGAATTCCCATTATCGTCCATTTCCTTGTGTCTGTGAAGAACTTCCAGATTAATAGGAAGGAAACTTAATCGGAATGAAATGAATCAGAATTTGTTTCTATGATAAATCGGTATAAACATCAACAACTTCAAATTGGATTACTTTCTCCTGAAGCAGGTTCAAAAGATCACTCGTATTGAGTTTTCACTATCATTTTTATATATTAGCATAACAGGGAATTCAGCAAAAACAAGTGGATGGTTGAAACATGAACATATATAAAGGATTAGTAATGGAGATTATGCAAATTCTCCAAAAGGACATTTTTACATAATATACAAACAAAGAACACTAATTGGGACCTTAAGTTGGTAGAAATGATCAGGCAGTACTTTCCATGACAGGATTCCAATTCAGAGTATACTCCTATCCACCAATTTAATAAATAACTATTCGAAATCATAACATCCATGGAGGGATTGAATAAAATGAAAGCTTGAAGAAGAAGGAAATGGATATGCTTGTATTTCTCAGAAACAGTAGTTATTACAATTATATTCTTAGTTAAAGAATTATTTGTAGTTTTATTACATTGCTTAAGAAGGAAGCTACACCACTAACACATAACCAACTAATAGTAATGATATGGCAAGCTGACGGGCATCTTGTATTTAATACGGAGTCTAAAATGGAGTAACCCAGTTTAAGATTAAAAAATTTTATTCTTACCATCTAATTGTATCATCTGGCTGACAGAGATGAGACTCATATACAGTGGCGGACCCTACCTTTATTAGAGAGATGGTACAAAAGATGGTATAAGTAGATGACAAGTGTAGCACTACTCGTTTAAGATTGAAACAATGTAAAATTCAGACCAAGAATTCCTTTCGTTAAAACATCAGCCACCTGTTCTTGTGTTGGAACATATTGACTTCCCTCACATTTTTGTACTATTTCTCATAGGAATTATTATTGGTATTCCACAATTCTCATTTTACACTCTAAACTTTCTATAATTAGAAAGAAAAAATACATTTGTGAGAAGTGTAGAATGAGATATTTAAAGTGGAATAATTATTCCCTTTCTCACAAAATGAAAGTCAGTTTCCAAGAGTTTAATTCTAGAATTAATGTTGCACAAGATTTAAACACAGAGCCATAACACGTGTCATATTATAAAGGATGGTCTATCCACACACTATCTTTTACCTCCCACACATACCCCGTCAACTTTTGTCCTTTGATCATTTTCAATTCGTTCGTCCGATAGCCGAAAATTGAGAGTGGTCCGTGAAAGGTAAAAATGGGCACGTGGATAACACCACCTTATTACAAAACGTGTCATAGTTTATACGCACTTTAAAGTAAAAACTTGTTTTCTTACTCGTACAATAGACCTAGGCTGAGTATATATACCACGTGGTGTTGTTTATAGTAATTACATGGGATCAAGTAAATTTTCCAACTATAGCAGTTGTACATGGGATCAAGTAATTGCAAATATAAAGAGATCATTAATACTAATTTTTGAAGAGCAAAGAGTGCTTAGAGATCATCAACTACGTCTGACTGCATTATGCTTTCGTGCTTATCTGGATTACTCTCATACTTTATTTAATTATTTGTTTATAGTCCGAGTCAGACTCATGGAGACTGGGGAGAAGCATGTGTACATGAAGTCATCCAACATTATGTGTGGAAGAGTCCTATATATATTGTGGTTTTGTACTTAGCTAGGCAAGCCAGATAGAGACGTAGCAATAATGAATAAGGCTAGTCTTGTCCAGTGCTCCGCAAACTACATACCCTTGTCGCCTATAAGCTTCTTAGAGCGAGCTGCTGTTGTCCATGGCGATAAGATTTCGATCGTTTACGGGGGAGTGAGATTTTCATGGCAGCAGACGCTTGTAAGATGTCTCAAGGTCGCCTCAGCTTTCGTCCACTTAGGCATATCTCGCCATGATGTTGTAAGTAGCATATTTCTAATATTTTATGACATGAGTATACATAGGGATTTCACTGTATTTGATTTCATTATATTTTTAGTTTCAAGCATTGTCATTCTAGTTTGTATATGATTTTAGTGTTAAAGTAAAAAATTTGGATGTTACATATATACGAATATATCTTTATATGAGTATCTTACTCATCATTCAGTAAGAAGACAATTTTCTTTTGTTACAAGTAGTGTTTGGTTTTTTCAACATAAACTTGTACCTCAAGGTCTTCTAACAATTAAGATCACATTACATTTTGTTTTGAGTTTCATGGAAATTTGATCATCAATATACGCCATGGCGATGGAGATCGATCTAACTTGCTAGCTAGCTCACGGCTAGCTAGTCACCAACGACTCCGACTGTAGTAAGTCAACGGTGGACTCAATATTATAAGACCGATCTCAACGATGGACTCAATATTAAAAGACAAATTAGTTAATCAATTTTGTAAGTCAATGGTGGTCATTTTTCGTAAGTCGATGGTGCCAAATGACCAAGTCGCAACTTGATCATGCATCTTGGCGTGGATGCTGGGTCAAATGGACAACGCCCACGATGAACCAAGATCGTGGAACCACCAAAGTAACATGCATGGTGAATCATCTGCCAATCTATGCATTAGTCGACTTATATATATATATATATATTATTTTTAAAGCTTTTTAGTCAAAATGCTTTTTGATATTGGCATAACTTTTCATTTTAGTTCTTAACCATGAAAATCAATATAAGTATTCTCTGAGTTTGTCTACCGTAAATCATTTTGGTCATTCCATGAAAAATCTGTCAATATCCTCATTAAATTGTCACGTGAACGACTACGTGACTATATTTTAAGGGTATTTTCATCAAACCAACTCCTTTACTTAATGAGGATATTGATTGATTTTTCACCGTAAATCATTTTGGTCATTCCATGAAAAATCTGTCAATATCCTCATTAAATTGTCACGTGAACGACTACGTGACTATATTTTAAGGGTATTTTCATCAAACCAACTCCTTTACTTAATGAGGATATTGATTGATTTTTCACGGAATGACCAAAATGATATACGATGGACAAACTCAGAGACCACTTCTATCAATTTTCATTGTCAGATACCAAAACAAAGAGTTATGCACATCTCAAAAACCATTTTGACTAAAAAGGTTTTTTTAAATAAAACTACACATCCCATTTCAGTTAATATAAAACACTTGCTAGCTAATAGGTTAGAAACAACTCTACGTACGCTTATATATATATGTGTATTTGTTTCTTGATTGTTCTTTACTAAGGGTATCTCAAATTTGAAATGAAAGTTTTGTATATAAATTGCTTAAAAATATGGAGTCTCTTTCTCTCTATTATCAGATGTCATCATCTTAGGGAGGGTTGCAATGTCAGCTATCCTGATAAGTAATTGGTTATAGTTTGTTGAGTTCTTAGTAAAGACTTAATGCCCGTTTGGAGTTGCTTTTCTGCGTCAACTTTTGTTTTTTTTCAAATTTCTTGATAGCTATTAAACTCTCTCTAGAATCTTATGATTGCTTTGAATATACAATCTATACATGTGTGTGTGTGTGTGTATAGCTTGAGCAAGCTAGTTTTCGTAGTCGCTAAAGAATAAGATTGTATTTGATCATAAAGAAATATGAGAAACAGAAAAGCTCTCAATTCGTCTTCTTTCATTTCTTTCGTTTCGACCATTTAGTTCCAATTCAATTACAACCTCTCACCCATTATTAATTGATTAATTTTAGGTTAAATGTTCAGTTCAAGTGTATCATAGGACTCTTAAGTTGTTGCATGTAGAGAATTATGTGTAGAATCCTCATGTACTCACATGTTTTCCTAACATGTACTGATATATGCTAGTTTATGCTCCGTCATTGAAATTGATTCGTGCATGAGTAGATGTTTGTTGTGTATTGCTAATTTTATTCCCATTTGTAGATTTAATTTGTGCGTTGTATGTGTGTTTATTTTCATCTTCAGACCTCACTAGGCCGACAAAGATAAATGATAGATAAAACCGCAAAAACCCTTCCACTAACTTATTGAGAATAAGAATTCAATGGAAACACAAACACTTTGAGTCTTGACCAAACCGACTAAAATCCAAAAAGCTTACGTTGCATGCGATACACGTATTCACGCACTTCCAAAATACAGGGGTCTCAGACTCTCAGTTCTCAAACTTTCTCTCATATTCTACTGGTCCTGTTTAAAAATTAGCATGTTGCTAAGGCTATATATATGTGTGTGTGTATGAGGCAGCACATCGACCAGAACCAGTGGCATAACTACTGTGAAATACATAATCAAAACTTCTCAGTATCATATAATAAACCGAATTGGAGAAAGAAAAATCTCCACTTATAATCTTTAGTAGTTGGAAACAGTCATAAGCCATTTTAACATATAAGATAATTTAAGATCATCTTGTTTTATTCTTTCCTTGTTAATTAATTTGAAGTGGGATTATGTCAAAAGCTAATCACTTTTGTGTTGATGGGCTCTTAATTAGGAATATTAATGTAAACGTTTGAATTGTACTGCAATATATAGAGGGTACTACATCAAACTCAAAGTAGTACACAGACCCAAAGTCAACAGAAGAAGCTTGCATATCCTTGTTAATATACACTAGTTGTCTCCGTCTCCTGATCACAATCTTGAAAAGAACTTGAATACAGATTCCGGTTACTAATATAATACTTATTCAAAGCATAATCAAGAAAAAAAAATATATATCTCAACTGTAGAATACACATGTTTTTGTTCTCTCTCACATACCATGATAGAAAAAATCTGTGTGCGCAAATCCAACTAAGTGTTTTTTATTGCACAACTGATCACTTGGATATATAAACTAATCACGTGTTCTAAATACCTATGTAGCACCTTAGTATTGGATCAAGAAATAGCAAAAAGTTCTTACCCGCTACATAAGATACGGTGATTTTTGTATAGCAGGATAAGCCAACACTCGACCTGATTACCTAAAACAGTGTATGTGTGTGTGTGTGTGTGTGTGTAATGTAACAGTAACTGCGAATCAGTTAAAATTTTTAAATTTCTTCCCTGACCAGGTTGCAGCTTTTGCACCAAACATCCCAGCACTCTATGAGTTACATTTCAGCATTCCAATGGCTGGAGCAGTCCTTTGTGCACTTAACATTAGGCTGCACGCACCCGCATTAGCTTCGATATTACAACAATTGGAAGCCAAAGCCATTCTTGTAGATCATCAGTACCTTGAAGTTGTCCTCCAAGCACTTGACATTTTGTCCCAATCAAACTCCAACTCCAAGCCACCTCTCCTCATTCTAATCCCAGAATGTGACCAATCATCATCATCTTCCCATACTGATCTTGATCTTCCATCAGGTGCCCTAAATTACAATGACCTACAGGAATCAGCAGAACTTGGTTTTCAGATTCTCAAACCCAACAATGAGTGTGACCCGATTTCAGTGAGTTACACTTCTGGGTCAACAGGTAATCCCAAAGGAGTTGTGTACAGCCACAGAGCTGTGTACCTGAATTCACTGGGAGCAATTTTTCAGAGTGACATGAGAAAAATGCCTGTTTTTCTATGGACGGTCGAAATGTTTCGGTGTAATGGGTGGTGCTTCCCTTGGGCTGTTGCTGCTCTTGGTGGCACCAATATCTGCCTAAGAAGTGTCTCAGCCAAAGCCATTTTTGAAGCAATTGATCTTCACAAGGTAACACACTTATGTGGTGCACCCTCTATATTAAACATTCTAGCAGATGCCTCAGAAAATGATCAAACTAGGGTTACAAAATCAAGGGTGGAGATTATTGTTGCTGGTGCATTGCCAGCACCGGAGATTCTGATCAAGGTTACAGAATTAGGGTTTAATGTGAGCCATGGATATGGCATGACTGAGGCTCTTGGACCGGCAATTGTCACACCATGCAAACCCAAGTTGGAATCTCAGTACAATCTAATGATGGAAGGTGTTGATGTGAAGGATCTGAACAGTATGGAGAGTGTGCCATATGATGGAAAAACAATGGGGGAGATTATGTTAAGAGGTAACACTTTGATGTTAGGATATCTGAAAAACTCAAACCCTAATCATGAAGTTTTCAAGGGCGGATGGTATAGGACTGGTGATCTGGCAGTTCGGCATTCAGATGGGTACATTCAGATGAAAGATAGGGCAAGGGACATTATAATTTCTGGTGGGGAGTCTATAAGCACACTTGAGGTGGAGGCAGTTTTGCTAACTCATCCACAAGTTTTGGAGGCTGCTGTTGTGGGGAAACATGATGAGGTTTTGGGGGAGACACCTTGTGCTTTTGTGAAGTTGAAGGAGGGTTTTGGTGGTGGTGGTGAAGAAAGTTGTAAAGAGATTGTGAAGTTTTGTGAGGAGAAATTGCCTGTTTTTATGGTTCCACAAGCTTTCGTGTTTGGGGATTTGCCTAATTCTACTGGGAGGGTACAAAAGTTTGTTCTAAAGAAGAAGGCCAATCTTGTGGGAAGCCAAGAATAAGATGCCTAATCTCTTCTACGGGCACTTACAATTCGCAAACAGGTTTGTTGTAGACTCTTTGTTATATATGCATGAAGCTTCAAGAATATGGGATATGAATGATTTGTGTTCGGGTAAAGATTTCTCTGGAGAATGCTCTTTGGACTCAGCACAGCTCCCCAAGGGATTGCCACTTTGGATGTGTAATCGGGCTCTTACTTGTTGATGTGCTACAAGAGGAGAACAAAGTTAGTTCTGAAAGGTGCATTTGTGGGGCCTTAGGTGTACGCCTTGAGGCTCGCAATCAAAACTAACTAAGTGCTTAGGTGTGCCACTACTATCTTAGTATAGCAGATGTTGAATAAGTGTGTTTGAAGTTGATTACTTGCACCCCAAGTTACTCCAACTTCTTGTTATCAAAGGATTATCACAGATGGGTTAAGTATGTATTAAGTTCTTTTTCTTGCCTTGTAAACAAGAACTTTTAGTTCATGGTCTTATATGTTTGAATGAAGGGAGTTCAGAGCCCCTTAAGTCATGTGTTTGGTTCCAAATTACTTTTAATGAAAATATATTCATCAAGCTAACCAGATCCAGATACAAATGAGACTCTTAAAACAGAAAAACAGGTGGAACCAACTTGAATACATGCTAGATAATGCATTAAGCAATAGATATACTAATTTAGAAAGTAAACAAAGAGCTTCAGGAAAATATTTAACCTTGTTTGGGAAGGTTGAACTTCTTGCAGTCACTTCTCTTTGAATTTACAGGGTTTATATGCTAAAAAAGGATGGATGGTAAACAAGTTTACACAAGGGAATCGATACTACAACACTAAGGGAGGTAGCAGAGCTTTTATACTAGACAAGAGATAGCTTTTTCAGAGAATTATCGCTAAAAATGACTGAACCTAGGTTGATTTCAGCTTTTGGATGCAAATCTGGCTTGAGAGCAAAGTTTGTATGTTTGTTTGTTTGATTGGTTAAGTGTCCTTATCTCTATTCTCTTCTTCCTTTTATAGGCAGTTTGGCCTGGCTGTAACTTTTGCTCTTGCCCGAAAGCACTTGGAGGGTAGTGAGTCATCAACTTTTTACTTGTAATGTCACTGGAAAGTGTTCTTTGGCTGATAGTAGGTTAGTCTCCATCACTTGTCACTTCACTCATAGACATGTGGCTTGTTTCTTGGCTAAGAAAGTTTCAGTTTAGTCCTAGGCTTGATGCTGGGCTTCGGGCAAGTCTTCCTTTAATTTGACATCCTTGGGTTTTCCTTCATTTAAGCCCAATATTCAAATATTAAACCAAACAATTTGATCTTATTATTTGTTCATACTACTAAGTTTCTTAGTTGGATGTTTTATTTATTGAAATTACAATAGTGGTTCGCTCTATTTGGATATCAGAGATACATTAATGGGTCAATCGATGCAAAGCTTTCATTGAGAACTCATACATGAGTAGTTTGTTAGAATACTTAGAACATCGCTATTGTTAAGTATACCGGGTGCTCATCCTTCTACATCTAATGAATAAAATATAGAACGATGCTGACATCAACAAAAACAATCAATTTATAATATAAACATATCAATCATATTGTCCGACAGCCTCCCATATATATCAAATGAATAATAGCGTCACTTAACAGTGTTTCCAAATTTCTCATCGTAGAAGCCGAATGACATTTGACTATTGAGTTATCTAAATTAAATTCTTAAAAGTTAGATAGGAAAAATAAATAAACAAAAATATAGAACAAAGAATGCAAAACGCCCAAAACCAACCCAACCCAACCCAACAAAAAGGCAGCAAGGTCCAAGAGGCCGGCTAAAAAAGGATATACTATAAACCCATAAAATTAAACTTGGAAAATTAGGTTGTGTGTCGTGATCTTTCAGCTGTTGGACCTTATGATTGAGCTATTTCTAGGTTAAGTATCGTGTTAAACAAAAAAAAAAAAAAAAAAAGATTCTGAAACCCTTGCCGGCCTATTAGAGACCAAGAAATCCTTATTACGAATTACATAAAACATTTATTTAATATTATTACGTGATATGACAAGGATA
Organism: Pyrus communis; assembly: GCF_963583255.1. NCBI lineage: Eukaryota > Viridiplantae > Streptophyta > Magnoliopsida > Rosales > Rosaceae > Pyrus > Pyrus communis. Next base: position 15,169,644 of record NC_084803.1, on the reverse strand, counting down.
TATGTATTATAATATTAGTGACCCTCAAATTTTCATCTAAAGGAGTTCTTAGCGTTAATGTCAACGAGAAATTAATATGTACCAACTTTACTTTCGAATTTTAATTGATTGTTCTACACCAATGGCCACATGTATGTACTAGCTTTTGTACCAATGGAGTATTTTTTAGTAATGACAATATGTTGGTCATATATAGATGACATAATGATTACATAATAAATGATGATATAATGAGGACATAATAAAAACTGATCATTTCTGCTACCAGTGTCAACATATATTTACCAGTGTCAACATATATTTATTGTATCTAATTGTCCTAAAACTTAAACTTGAGATACAATTGATTGAAGAAGAAAACACTACACACTAGAGCAATACCCAACTAGCACTACATCATTTTTTCAATTATATCAACTAAATATCAAATCAAATACAAGTATATACGTTATTGTTAGCTAAGTCAAACTTTCTCCGGTAAAAGTGATGAAGAATTCCATTAATAATGAGGAATTCGAAATTATTATAGTGATTTAAGAGATTGAAGGGTTTTAATGTCCAAGTAAAATCTCAACATTTTATTCACTAAAATGTTAGACCACTGCAAAAGGAATTCACTAAACTGTATACAACCCGTAGTACATATTACCAAATTCCTTTTCTTTAATAATGCTACTGTCGAGTATAGTGGAATATATATATACACACACACACATACATATATATATATATATGGATCTTTATACTTATAATTTGAGTTGATCACTTTGTTCAGTACTACCTTTCATGCGCTCATGAGCGTGCATAATGCATTTTTTAAATCACGGTGTGATACGCATGACGTACACATTTTACATGTATTTATATACGCAAATTGACAAAGTAAATGAATAATCTTAGATCATGTTAGAAGAAACCCCTCATAACCCAATTAAAGCAGCTGAATTCACATAATAAAATCAATCTCTATAGAATTTACATTAAGAATAGAGAAAATAATATTTAATAAGCAATTGATTGAATCATATTATTGCTAGCCCATTGTGGGGCTGCCCACCCACCTCCTCCTTAGTGTAGATAATATTATTTGTTAAAAAAAAATCATTTGACAACTAATTTAATTACATTATTATTCATGTGAGAAAGATTTTTTTTATAACCGGCATTACACGGCTCTTAAGATGTTTTGAACGTGTTTAAAAATAGAGAAAATAATATTTAATAAACAACTGATTGAATCACATTATTACTAGTCCACCATGAGGCTAATCCCACTGCCCTCTCCCTTAGTGTAGATAATATCGTTTGTTAAAAAAAATAAAAAATCATTTGACAACTAATTCAATCACAATATTATCCGCATGCAAAATACTGTTTTTATAACCTGCATTACACGCCTTTTAAGATGTTTTGAACGTGTTTAAAAATAGAGAAATTGAATTACATTATTGCTAGCTTATTGTGAGATACAAATTTTTTTTTATAAAAAAAAGCACAAAAAAAAATAATTATTAAAAAACACTGTTAAAATGACAAAATTGCCCTTACCTTATTTGATGCATTATTTTGGGATACCTTTGAAGTTTTTTATCTTGGGGGCATTGTTTTCCAATATTTTTGTTGAAGTTTGGTGACACTAAAAGCACTATTCATCTTTTGTGTTAGCTTTATATATAATTAGCCTTCATGCGCGTGCATAAGACATTTTTTCAATTACAGTAGGCTACGTGCTACTTACACGTTTTTAATGTATTTATATGCGTAAATTGACAAAAGGAAAGTTAAATATTTGAAGTAAATGAATAATCTTATATCATGCTAGAGGAATCACACACCCTGACCGAGACCAGGGCATGCTGGCCGTCACGTGAGAGTGACGTAACCATGTGCATAGTGCGGAAGCTAAGAATAGTAATAAAAGTACGAATAAATACAAATCAAGTTATACACAAAGTAGATAACAAACATGTGCAAGCGCAAGTGTGATAAATAATGTTCAGAGCATAAAAGACCTAGTGCAGTCCAGGGGAACAAACAATAAATAAACACACCCAAAGGTGGTCCTACATTGGTGATAATCTGTCAGATATGCCGTGAATTCCTCGAGAGCCACCAACAGAGCTATCCAAACTAGAACCTGGAGTGGCGCAAAACAGAAAGTGTGAGTGGGCAAAAACAAAGCTTTTCAAAATCATTTCAATATCAAAAGTACTAACCCCTCGCCGTAAAACCTGTATAGTTTCTCAGAAAATAGAATATGCACATATATATAAATCATGCTAAAAAATATGCCATGTCGAATGCCTCTACATAGAAATGCAAGTACTCGGGTATGTCAAATTAATGCCATGAAATCTGTCAGCCGGAGTCACCTGACGTGACCTGTACGGCTGAATCTAGAGCTCAAATCTCCAACTCACTAACTATACCTGCACACGAGTCGGAACCACCTAAAGTGGTCTGTACGACAGGACTGGGTGTAAATAAATACGCTCAAGTGCTACGATCACGTAAAGACTAGGCGAATAATCGCGGGTCACCTACGAGTCAGAACCACCTATAGTGGTATGTACGACAGGACTGTGCACCTAACTTGGATCCAAGATGAGCGTGTGGTGCAGGAGGTGAATATCACGTGAAGGACTGTGCCCTACTCTGGGCGGGAGCACTAACATCGGGGGTGCAGGTTATGAGCTCTTAATGCATCTCAAATCACTACTAAACATAAACATAAACCATAACTTACCTGACACTTACTTGTGCATCCGCAGCACCAAACATATATATATATGCAACTAATAATGCATAATTAAATGGGCAAACATAATGCATGACATATAAAACATATAAACGTTTAATTTCATTTTCTGGGAAAATCACAAGTATATAGGTATATACGGAAAACCAAAAGCCCACTCACTGGTATGTAGAAGGGTCGTAACCCCTTTGCCTCGAGTGACTGCGCTCGTCCTTGGGATAGGTCTCACCTATATGCGAAATAACTATAAAAATGTTAATTTTAAAGCACATAACCAACATTACGAAATAACTTCTCATACAATGCTCAAATGGGGTGTGTGAATACACCAACGTGATCTACTCAACCTTACGAACATCCCCATATTTTTAAAATAATTTTTTGACACCGCACGCGCCCCCACACGCCGACCAAGGCACGACCACACGCGCAGGCATGTGCCTGGCACACTAACGACGTCAGGAATATTCCGTTAACTTTGACAGATTCCGTTAAAGTTAACCTAACGCTGTTAGGAATATTTCATCCAAACTGACGGAATATTCCGTCGTCTTCTCCGGCCAACCTCTGGCGCCGTCGTCGGAAAACCGAGAAAATTTCTAAACTTAATATCTCACTTGTTTTTCACCCAATTTCACGAAATTGGTACCAAAATGAAGCTGACAACTAGAGGAACAAATCCGTACCACCTTCAAGCACTAAAACTAACGGAATCTCGCCGGGAAAACTCCACCAAAATTGGCCAAACCTGCAACTCACGATCCCAACGTCCAAAACCTTCAAACGAACCAACCCGAGCTTCCTAAGGACCTCACCTAGCTTCCTACAAACTTGAAATTCCCAAAAACACATGAATTTACGTGTGCATGAACAGTGACCAAATCGGGGATCATGAGTTCGACGTGAAAACGAAGGTTCCCTTACCTGAAATAGGTATGGTTGAACTCCTAAGAACCTCACGAGCACAAATGTGTAGTTTGCTTCCTCGATCTACTACGTTTTCGAACACTTTGGTTCATGTCCGTACATATGGAGAAGAAGGGAAAGAGAGAGAGAGACAGATACGGGACAGAGCAGAGAATAGGAATGAGTGTGGGTGTGTGTGTGGTCCAAAATCAGCCAACCAAAACCCCAAAATGACCACACAACGAAACAAACACACTAGGGGCAAAACTATCATTTTACCCTTACGGTACGAAAAATCCGGGACGGGCTGTCACAAAGAAACCCCTCATAAACCAATTAAAGTAATTGAATTCACATAAAATTGATCTTTATAGAATTTACATTAAGAATAGAGAAAATAATATTTAATAAACAATTGATTGAATCATATTATTGCTAACCCATTGTGAGGCTAAGCCCACCTTCTCCCCCTTAATGTAGATAATATTGTTTGTTAAAAAGAAAAACCAATCATTTGACACCTAATTTAATGTAATTTAATCACATTATCCGCGTGCAAAATACTTTTTTTTATAACCGGCATTACACGCCGCTTAAGATGTTTTGAATGTGTTTAAAAATAGAGAAATTAATATTTAATAAACAACTGATTGAATCACATTATTGCTAGCCCATTGTGAAGCTAAGTCCACCTCTCCCTCTTAGTGTAGATAATATCGTTTGTTAAAAAACAAAAAAAAAACCAATCAGTTGTCAACTAATTTATTGTAATTTAATCACATTATTATCTGCGTGCAAAATACTATTTTTATAACCGGCATAACATGTTTTTTAAGATGTTTTGAACATGTTTAAAAATAGAGAAAATTATCTTTAATAAACAACTAATTGAATCACATTATTGCTAACTCATTGTAAGACTAAGCTCACCCCCTCCCCCTTAGTATAGATAATATTGCTTGCTTAAAAAAAAAATAAACAAAAACAAAAACAATTATTTGATAACTAATTTAATCACATTATTATTCGCGTGCAAATGATTATTTTTATAACCGGCTTTACACGCCTCTTAAGATGTTTTGAACATGTTTAAAAATAGATAAATTGAATTATATTATTATTAACATATTGTGCGGTACTAATTTAAAAAAAATCACAAAATAATTACTTATTAAAATAATACTATTAAAATATTAATAAACACCTGCCTTATTTGATGTATTATCTTGAAATAGTATTCTCTCTCAGAACCATTTTTGTCCAAACACTTTTGTTGAAACTTGATGACATCAAAACCACTATTTACCTTTTCCATTGGCATAATATATAGATAGATTCAGAATCAAACCACAAATTCAACGCCATACCCAAGTCAATGAACCCAGCAGACTCAGTTACTCTACCAGAACCATGCTCCAAACCATCATGGCTCTCAGCTCCAACTCTGTTTCTATTCCTAATCATCCCCATTTTTGCTGCAACCCTAGTCTACCAACTTGACTCGTTCGACCCGGCCCCCCTGCCGTTTCAGGAGTTGACTCGGCACTTGATCAAGACGGCCCCAGCTCAAAACCCTCACATGCTTCGAGGAGCTGAGCGTGTTGGGTTTGGAGTCCTGCCGGGGCCTGAGGACGTGGCTTATGATAAGAGGTCGGGGATTATTTACACAGGATGTGCAGATGGGTGGGTGAAGCGAGTCAAGAGGAACGAGTCGGAGAGTCCCGAGTTTGCGATAGAGAACTGGGTCAACACGGGCGGCAGACCGCTCGGACTCGCTTTCGGGCATCACGATGAAGTTCTAGTGGCTGATGCCGACAAGGTTAGTAAAATATAGACAACTTTCCAAATATGTCTAATCGGACTTTCAGTGGTCCCATAAGCGGGCTCATATATATAAATTAATGTTATAATTTTTGTGTCCGTTCAAATAAAAAAATTTACACTCTTATTTTTTGAACTTTTGCTTATAGTATTTTGTTAATCATATTAGTTATAGGTGCTTCGACGAAAGAAAGGAATTTTCAAAATTAATATTGATCAAATCTTACCTTCGATTGACTATGTAACAAAAAGCATTAAACGTGTTAGCTGTTTTACCAGTTAAAATGAATTGGTTGAAAAATTAGATTACGTAAACTTAATTAGTACATTTACATCTAAAAACGCTTGAAGTGTAAAATCTAAATAATGTTTGTATCTTTATTCTTTTGATATTAATTTTTAATAATATTTGACGTAGACATAGACTCTTTCATGTATTTACTGAATTTTTTTTGCACATATCAATATACAAAGGATTGAGACTCGAAAAACTTTAAAACCTCACTTTAAAGGCTCGTTGAGGCCTCCAAAATTCTCAAGCCCGGCCTTGAGTGGTCCTAAGTGGTCCTAATCTTTCTATGAATGGTCTTTAAAAGGTAACTTTAATAGATAAACACTCCAAATCAGATTACTTTCTATGCAACTTTAAGAACAAAAAACATGATTCACATATGGTGTGTGTTTTGTTGTACCATATTTGTGTATCACTACATAGCCCACACGAGCTATGTAAAAGCTACACCAATGTGGACATAACCCAACTCATGATGAACTACAATATAGCCTTGTATTAACGTGTGTTATGTGGTTTATGGTTGGATCTAAGTTGATCCAAGAGCAACTTGATTTTGTGAATCAACATGTTTCATAAGTTGTTGTTCTCCTTTACATGATGACATGACATTATTTCACTATGCAAATGTTATAATACAAACATTCGTTCTCAAAAGCATCTATTTACTTTAGAGATCGTTTAACCATTTATATATGTCAAACAAATTGACTTTTATGATAAATTGATAATAAGCAATATCTTCTTTATTAACTATCAACTTGTTTTATATGATTGACTAATTGATCTTTAAATCGAATGAAATTCTTTAGATATTTAGATGGAGAATCAACTGTTCATAATATAACATTTGCATGGTTAAATGATGCCGCATCACCTTATAACTCATTCATATAAGAAGTCAAACAATGTCTATCTAAACGTATCAAGGGAGAACACTAATTTTACAAAGCTTTTAAAATTTCAAAGTTTACCTTTTATAAACTAGAATTCTAAAAAATTACAAGTGACAAATAGTGGATTACCCTAATGAGTAGGGTATTCTTTTCAACCCAATGCTTCCCGTGTTCGAATTCTCCCCTCTACTAGTGTAGATTAGAGAAGTGTCATCGCTTGTATTTCAGATAAGTGAAAAAGATATAAGTGACTTAACCAAGGCTAAACTAGCAATTCAAACAATTTTGAATGAAAATTTTAAACTTGAATTTCAAAATAGAACTCTCGTCGTTGGTGGTTAGCTTCACTTCTTTCTTTGAATAATTTTTTAAAATATATAAAATCATTTTTTTAACTAACATAATTTAATATTAAAAAATCAATTGATATACATGTGAGGACGTGTCAAGGGGCTAGAGTCTACTAATTATATGTTTGTAAAGAGAGGTGACTTACATTTTTTTTTAGCTTCTCACACATCTCTCTTTACTTAGGGTTATCAAATTGAATAGAATATCAAACTAAAAAATGAAAATGTTACTGGTTCATTTTTAAGATATTGTATCCAATGAAGGCGTAGTATGTAGTGGATAAAAAGGCATTAGACAAGGTACATTACACCATTTTTTACTTCTTTTACATCTCTTGTTAATTTCTGTTATTTGATTTTTTTCAATTCATCTGATCCGACGATCGAAAATTAGAAGAGTGTGAGAGCAGTAAATGGGGTGTGTGAATATCACACCCCTATAGTTTATACAAAATAACAAAATCTAGTGTATGGCAGGGCTTACTGAACGTAACAAGTGAGGGTGAGGTGAAGCTGCTGACAGACAATGTTGAGGGTGTAAAATTTTCACTGACGGACGCTGTAGATGTCGCAGTGGATGGAATGATTTATTTCACAGATGCTTCATACAAATACAGCTTAAAAGACCATGTTTGGGACATTTTGGAAGGCCGGCCTCACGGAAGACTCATGAGCTACGATTCAGCAACCAAACAGACCACAGTGCTGGTGCGTGATCTGTACTTCGCTAATGGAGTGGTGGTTTCACCGGATCAGAGTCACGTAATCTACTGCGAAACCCCAATGTACGTTGTTAGTGTACAACTTTTGCATGCGATCGATTTGAGCTTGTCCAATTCATAAATTGTTGTTCCAATGCATAATGTAAACTGATAACCTGATACTAAAAACGTAACATGTTAGGCTGTCTTTCTGTTTATACGTACTACAGGAGGAGGTGTACAAAGTATTACATACAAGGTCAGAAAAAGGGAAGCGTGGATACTTTTATTGATCATCTTCCAGGGTATCCTGATAACATAAGATATGATGGAGAAGGCCGTTACTGGATTGCATTGTCCTTGGTAATTAGTAGATTAAGACTGTTATAAACCACTTGGCATTTATGCCCTTTAAGCTTCTAACATTACCTAGGAAGGGGCTCAAAATTGATCAATTTTGAATGCAGGCGCCTTCATTGGCATGGGATTTGGCTGTTAGGTATCCTTCCATAAGAAAAGTGATGGCAATTATGGAGAAATACAAATTAAGACCCAGTGTGGAGAAGAATGGTGGAGTTCTGGCCGTTGATTTAGAAGGAAATTTGATTGATCACTACTATGATCCAAGATTGTCGATGGTTTCAAGTGGCATCAAGATTGGTAATTACATTTACTGCGGTTCGATACTTCACCCTTACATGCTCCGCCTTAACATTCAAGAAAACCCACCAGTTGCAGCTATCACATGAGGAATTTCAGCCGGGTGGGCGTTTGATTGTAGCAAAATCTCAGCACTTCATATCTCGTTTTGTGACATTTGCTTGTGTTATATACAATATAGTCAATCAGTTCATTACTATCGTATTTTCTAAAGGAGAAATAATGACACATAAGGTTATAAAGGCTAAAAGAGTTATTGATGCTCAACTCAGTTAATTCTGAGAGAGTTTGTATGTTTGTATTTATAGAGATGAATTACATCAAAGAACTGATTACAAATAATTATTCTATATAAATCCCCAAGTATTGCGGATAATACAAGAGTATATCAGATGAAGAGTTGAAAATGAATCACAGCTCGTAGCAGCAGCATCTTTAGTGGAGGTGGTGTTGGAGTGCATGTAGCGTGATCAGGTGGGGTAGGGATGGGCGAGATATTGGGAGTGGGTAAAGGTTGAGTTTGGGTTGGATGATGTGGTAAGGTGATAGGGTTTAGGCGGTGGGAATTATTAGGTGATGGGATAGAGGTAGTAGGTGGCAGTATGGTGTCTATGTTTATTACGTTAGTGGATGGAGAATGCAGAGCCGGAGTAATAGCCATATCCTTATGGGGGGAAACATTTTACATCAAAAATAACATGGTGAGACATGAAAATTTTTCCCTTGGAGGGATCAAAACAACGATAACCCTCTTGATTTAAGGAATAACCAAGAAAAATACACTTTTTAGACCGAAATTTAAGTTTGTTTTGATTATATGGTTGAAGATACAGGGAACATGAACAGCCAAAAACTTTAAAAAAATCATGTTGTGGAGGAGTGGAAAATAATTTTTCAAAGGGAGATTCATTATGCAAAACTTTGGTGGGCAAGCGATTCATCAAATAATTTGCAGTGTGAAAAGCTTCTACCCAAAACGTGACAGGTATTGATGCATGAGCAAGTCAAGTAAGTCCAGTTTCAACCAAATGTCGATGTTTACATTCTGCAAGTCCGTTTTGTCAAGGTGATGAGGACATGTGCCATGAGATGTTAAATAGTTTTTATTTGTACCATACTTGACCAATCCCAAAACTACCAAACACCGGTCAACTTTGTACCTTCAAGGATCCACTGAGGGGTCATGCTGAGGCACTCCTGCCGAAGGACAAGAGTTTTCCCTCCAACCAGGAGGCCAATCACAGCACGACACATGTCAATGTCAGAATAAAGTTCATAGAGTCCCACATCGACCGCAGACAAAATCTAAAGACTCTCCTCAACTATAAAAGAAGATCATTCTCCTAGAATGAATCCCTAATGTCATTATTGTACTTAAACCAGTCATTAGAACTCACTAATGATGATTATGCTTGAACCTATATTTGTGTAAACCCTTCACTATTAAAGAGAACTCCTCTACTCCGTGGACGTAGCCAAACTAACCACGTACATCTTGTGTTTACTCCCCTATCTCTATCTCTGTACATATTTATCCTCATTAGCGATCGGAGCAACTGAGCAAATGTCACAAACTTGACACTTTACTTTGTTCCAAAGTCTTCACTAATTTTGTGCATCAACAGTTTTTAAAAATTATGACTCATATATTCGCCACCTCCATCGGTTTGCAATGATTTTATTTGCCTACTAAACATATTTTCAACAAGTTTCTTAAAAGAAACAAAAGCATGAAACACTTCGGATTTAAGTTTTAAAGGATATATCCAAGAGTAACGTGAATAATCATCAATAAAATCAAGTACGACAGGGAAGTCCATATATCCGAATGAATTAATTCTTAAGGAAACTTTGAAATTGAAATAGTAAGCGAAAATGGAAGTTTGTGACTTTTTCCTAGAGGACAAGAATGACATGGAGCAGAAGCATGGCCATGAATTGGCAATTTATTCCTAGCAACTAAAAACTTTAAAATAGAAACAGAGGGATGCCCTAGTCTAGAATGCCACATTGCATCAGACACACGACCACCAAAATATGCAAAGACGCCATGATTGTTTTTGGATGAAAGACTAGAAAAAGGATAGAAGCTGTTCTTAGTCCAGCCTTACAAAAGTATCTTCCCTATTGTTAAGTCCTGACCACGATAAGAATGGGGATATAAGGTTAGGGAGCAGTTGTTATCCATAGTAAAACAATTTATAAAGATAACATTGGTTGAAGCATTGGGACAATATAAAATGTTTAAAAGATTCAAGGTATGGGTGGGAGTGCGAATATGGGATTGACCAACTTTAGAAATAAGCAAACATGTGATTCCAACTACATCATTCACATGATGATTGCCCTTGTACTCTCAGGGATCAACCACGTGTGCCAAGTTATTGGTAATATGAGCATTAGCTCCAGAATCAAAGAGCCAATTTTGAACCAGTGGAGCAGCCATGGGTGAAGAGTCATGGATAGGAACAGCAGCGGCATATGACTGAAGCTTGGAAGCGGGAACACGACATTTGTATGCCACGTTCATACGATTGTAGCAGTTGATAGCAGAATAACCAGGCTTACGGCAAATTTGGCACTGAACACAACCATTAGGTTTAAAAACATTACCTTGCAGATATGCAACACCGAGCACACCATCATTAGGAACACGAGCCTCTGGCTGTTGAAACATGCCATGACCACGTTGAAAATGACCACGGCCGCCACGGTTGAATTATAAGTGTTGAGCTGAAAAGTTTAGAATAAGATTACTTAAATTGGTGTATTCACTTGTGCAAAATAATGCCAAGTGTAAAGTTCTGTTTTGTAAAAGGCCATGAGTGCCATGTGTTGGTTGATCCATGTAATTAGATAGATGAGTGACTAAGATGAAATGTAGTGTATGTGTGGTCCCAAGTTAAGGCCAACAATTAATGTAAAAGCAGAGTTAGTGCTTTCTTTTGAAATAGTGAAAATATTCCTCTGCAACTTTTGCAAGAGAGAAGAAGAAAAACCATTCGGTTTCAGTTTTCGTTCATCTTTCCTTTCTGTCCAGCTCTCTCTAGATCAAAACCTATCAAATACATTTACACTAACATGGCCTCAGAGCCAGGTTCGATCATCTGAGCCTGGGCGTAAATCTGTGAAATCATTGAGCTGATTTGAAGCTTGGTGAAAGTCGCTGGAAACTCATTATAATCTGAGAAGAGAAATCAATCCAGTCAGACCAAAGATGTTTGGATCTGGAAGCTCAGAAATGAGAACTCCAATTTTCTCCGGTGAGAACTACAAGTTCTGGAGAATCAAGATGGTGACAATCTTCAAATCACATGGGTTGTGGAATCTGGTGGAGAAGGGAGTTAAAACGCCCGATTCAAAGAAGAATAAGCCTGAAGGATCATCGGAGGATGATGTAGATGAAGAAATGCCAGCTGTGTTGATGCAAGACGCAAAGGCTTTGGGAATCATTCAGAATGCAGTCTCGGATCAAATTTTCCCTTGAATCGCCAATGCCGAGTCAGCGAAGATGGCATGGGATTTGTTGTATGGAGAGTATCACGGTGGTGATCAAGTACGATCTGTGAAATTACAAAATCTGAGACGTGAATTTGAGTATGCTAGCATGCGTGTTGATGAAACTTTGTCTGGGTATCTTACTAGGCTAAATGATTTGATAAATCAGATGAAAACATTTGGGGAAATTTTGTCTAATGAAAGACTTGTGCAGAAAGTTCTGATTAGCCTTAGTAAATCATATGATCTCATATGTCTTGTCATTGAGAATACAAAATTTTTGGAGACTGTAGAATTGCAGGAGGTAGTTGCAATTTTAAAGAGTCAAGAACAACGGTTTGATTTGCATACGGTTGATGTGAGAGAGCATTCTCTTCACTCTCTGTGAATCCAAAGGAACAGAACAAAAGTGGTGTTCATTCTGGTTCGTCTAGATTTCAGAGAAATTGGAATTCTAAAGGCAAGAAATGGGAATTAAAACCCAAATTTTAGCAGAAATCTCCTATGCACAATTATCAGAATGCAAATGCATCTCAGTCAATGGGTCAAGAGGTTGCAAAGCCTCAGTGCAAGGTGTGTTCTAAATATCATTTTGGTGAGTGTAGATACAAAGGGAAACCAAAATGCTTCAACTGTGATAAATTTGGGCATTGGGCTAGAAAGTGTACTGTAGGCAAATCAGTGCAAAAGGCAAATAATGCAAATCAATTGGAGATGACAGGAAATCTGTTTTATGCAAACAACACAGTCACAGAACCGAAGGTGAATGGAGAGTGGTATATAGATAGTGGTTGTAGCAATCACATGACAGGAAATGTAGATTTGCTTGTTGAGGTTAGAACCAATGTAGCTGGCAAAGTTCAAATGCCGACTGGAGATCTTGTGAATGTTGCAGGAATGAGATCTTTGGTTATTGATACAAATAAAGGGAGAAAGTATGTTAGAGAAGTAATGTATCTTCCCGGTTTAAAGGAGAACTTACTCAGTGTTGGTCAAATGGATGAACATGGATATTTCTTGGTGTTTAGAGGTGGAATGTGCAGTGTGTATGATGGTCCATCACTGGAATGCTTGGTTATGAGAGTGAAAAAGAGAATGAATAGGTGTTATCCACTGACTTTGTTCTCTGAGAATCAAATGGTGTTGAAAGCTAGTGTCACTCACTCTACTGAGACTTGGCACAGGAGACTTGAACATTTACACTTTGGTGGTCTCAAACAATTGAGAGACAAGGAAATGGTACATGGTTTGCCACAGCTTGCAGACTACAATGAAGTTTGTGAAGGTTGCCAATTTGGTAAACAACACAGAGAAGAATTCCCAAGAAATCAAGTGTACAGAGCAACTGCTCCACTTGAACTGATTCATGTTGATTTGTGTGGACCTATGAAGACTGAGTCAATTGCTAGAAATAAGTATTTCATGCTGCTGATAGATGATTTTACCAGAATGATTTGGGTCTATTTCTTGAGATATAAGTCTGATGCATTTAACTGTTTTAAGAAATTCAAAGCCCTGGCAAAATTACAAAGTGGTTTCAAGATTAAGACTCTGAGAAGTGATAGAGGAGGGGAGTTCAAGTCATCAGAATTTGATCATTTCTGTGAAAAGGAAGGAATACAAAGACAACTTACTCTTGCATATACTCCATAACAAAATGGAGTAGTAGAGAGGAAGAACAGAACCGTGATTGAAATGGCGAAATCTATGTTGCATGAGAAGAGGATGCCATATCTTCTCTGGGCAGAAGCAGTGCATACATTTGTATATATCCTAAATTGATGTCCCACAAAGGCTTTGAATAATATCACACCTTTTGAAGCTTATTCCGGTAGAAAACCAGGAATAGCCCATCTGAGAGTATTTGGATCTCTATGTTACGTTCATGTTCCAAGTGAACAGAGACATAAACTTGAACCTAAAAGCTTCAAAGAAGTATTTGTGGGATATGCAACTTGTGAAAAGGGGTATAGGGTATTTGATCCGCTATCCAAGAAGTTGTTCTTGTCAAGAGACATTGTATTTGATGAAGAAGCTGCCTGGAATTAGGAAGAGAACTCAGGGTCAACATCTCTTAATACTGGAAGTTTTATTCATAGTGACATAAGTACAGAGAGCAGTGACAGAACGGTGTTGTCTCCTACATCATCTATATTATCTCCATCTAGGAGAGCTCTTAATATTGAAGACTCTGAAATTCAATCCAAGTCACTTATCTTAGGTGAATCTACAAGCATGTCAAACTTAAGTGAAGGACACAATCAAGCATTTGATCATACACCACTGAAGTGGAGGAATCTGAATGAAGTGTTGGCTCAATGCAATCTGTGTATCATGGATCCAGAGAAGTATAAGGATGCTAAACAAGATGAGTCTTGGTTAAAAGCTATGAATGATGAGTTGTTTATGATTGAAAAGAATGGCACCTGGAAGCTTGTTGACAGACCAACTGAAAAACCTGTTATAGGGGTTAAATGGGTTTACAAAACCAAGTTAAATCTTGATGGCTCAGTGTTGAAGAATAAAGCAAGGTTGGTTGCAAAAGGCTATGCACAAAAGCCTGTTTTAGACTACAATGAGACTTATGCACCGGTTGCTAGGTTGGATACCATTAAAACCTTAATAGTTTTGGCTGCACAAAAGAGCTGGAAACTGTATCAATTAGATGTGAAATCGGCCTTCTTGAATAGAGTTCTACAAGAAAAGGTATATGTTGAGCAGCTGAAGGTTTTGTAGTAAAAGGCAAGGAAGAAAATGTGTACAAACTTCATAAGGCCCTCTATGGTCTAAAACAAGCTCCGAGAGCTTGGTATGGAGAGATTGACAACTATTTCTCACAGTGTGGTTTCAAGAAAAGCTTGAGTGAACCAACCCTGTATATAAAAGCAAGGGGAGAAGATATCCTGATTGTCTCTATCTATGTAGATGATATAGTCTACACTGGTAGTTGCAAACCAATGCTAGAAGAGTTCACAGAAGATATGAAAATGAAGTATGAAATGACAGATTTAGGACTTCTTCATCACTTCCTTGGGATGAGAGTGATTCAAACAGATTCTAGCATCTTCATTAATCAAAAGAAGTATGCAAGCTCTTTACTGAGTAAATTTGGTTTAAATGAAGCAAAGATTGTCACAACTCCTCTTGTAGCTACTGAGGTTATCTAAAGATGATGGAAGTGGATCTGCGAGTGATGAGATGTATAAGAGCATTGTGGGAAGCCTTCTATATCTCACTGTTACAAGGCCGGATATAATGTATGCAGCTAGTTTATTGGCAAAATACATGCATTGTCCTACCAATAGACATTATGGAACTGCAAAGAGAGTACTAAGATACATCAAGGGAACTCTGGATTATGGCTTGGAGTATGTGAAAGGAAGAAAAGCTTGTTTAATTGGCTTCTGTGATAGTGATTGGGGTGGTTCATTGGAAGACAGCAAAAGCACATCAGGATATGTGTTTTCCTGGGCTTCGGTCAAGCAAAACTGTGTTGCACTCTCAACTGCAGAGGCTGAATATATAAGTGCATCAGAAGCCACAGCTCAAGCAATATGGCTGAGGTTTGTTTTGGAAGATTTGGGAGAATTACAAACTGTAGCTACTCCTCTTCACTGTGACAACACATCTGCCATTGCTATCACAAAGAATTCTGTGTTCCATCAAAAGACTAAGCACATTGATAGAAGGTATCACTTTATTAAGGATGCACTGCATGAAGGAATCATTGATTTGGTGTATTGTCCCACTGAAAAGCAGGTAGCAGATATCTTCACAAAACCTTTGGCTAAGGATCGTTTCAACTATCTCAGGGATATGCTTGGTGTGAAATCAACTCAAAACTTAAAGGGGAGTGTTGAATTATAAATGTTGAGCTGAAAAGTTTAGAATAAGATTACTTAAATTGGTGTATTCACTTATGCAAAATAATGCCAAGTGTAAAGTTCTGTTTTGTAAAAGGCCATGAGTGCCATGTGTTGGTTGATTCATGTAATTAGATAGATAAGTGACTAAGATGAAATGTAGTGTATGTGTGGTCCCAAGTTAAGGCCAACAGTTAATGTAAAAGCAGAGTTAGTGCTTTCTTTTGAAATAGTGAAAATATTCCTCTGCAACTTTTGCAAGAGAGAAGAAGAAAAACCATTCGGTTTCAGTTTTCGTTCATCTTTCCTTTCTGTCCAGCTCTCTCTAGATCAAAAATCATCGAATACATTTACACTAACAACTAGCACTAGCTTGAAAACCACGACCAACAGCCTGAAAACCATGCCCTGTATCGACCTGAAAACCAAGGCCTCCACATCTAGCAACAAGGCTAGTATGAGTAGCATCAATGTTGAACATAGTGCTCATCGTTTGGTAACGTTTGGCACCGAGAAGTAGAGCTTCCAAAGCGCCATAGAAGATAACATCCTCTCAAGCTTGGGCAGACGCCACGGTACCTTCATACGCATGACCAATTATTGAGAACAATGGCCACTAAGTCTTAGTCTGAAACTGGAGACCCTGAGAAAGAGAGAGAGTGTGTGTCAGCGAGACAATTTACACGATCCAAAAAATCAGCAATTGATGAATCACCGCGATGAGTGTTCATAAGTTCACTCCAGAGTTGCAAAAGACGACCAGTGGACGTCTAAGCATAATGCTTGTGGAGGGAAGTCCAACAGAGTGAGAGCTAGTTTTGCCAATAAGAATGGTCAAAACTGTTAGGTGAACCGAACTATTGATCCATGGTATGACCATGGCATCCTGCTGTATCCAGACTTCGAAGGCTAGGTTGACAGCGATGGTGAGATTTCCTGCAATATCCTTGAGAAAAGCCGAGGGACACTTATTGGTGCCATCAACGAAGGAGACGAGGTTCATGCTACAAAGTAGGGTAGGATTTGTGCATTTAAAAGAGGGTAGTCTGTACGATCAAGCTTGATCATCAAAAAATTAAAGACATTGGGAATAGCGGAAGTGGGTAGGGCAGAAGAAGAGGAGTCTGAGGAGGAAGAAGATGCTGACGAGGCCATTGGAAAAAAAAAAAAAAAAAAATTGGTGTCTGTCATGAGACATTTTAGCTCTATGATACCATAAAGGAGAAATAATCACACACAACATTATAAAGGCTAAAATAGTTATTGATGCTCAACTCAGTTAATTCTGAGAGAGTTTGTATGTTTGTATTTATAGAGATGAATTACATCAAAGAGTTACAAGAAGAACTAATTACAAATAACTATTCTATATAAATCCCCAAGTATAGGAAATAATACAAGAGTATATCAGCTGAAGAGTTGAAAAGAAATCACAATTTGTAGCAACAGCATCTTTAATGGAGGAGTCACAGCAAACAACAAACTTATGGTTTATCATTTTCTTTATCAAGATTCAAGGGTAAAGGCCATGAGTTTTGAGTTAGAAGAATGGGCTACTTTTTTGCTGTATGAGTTAAATATGTTGAGAATTAAGCTTTTCGTAGGCTAGAAATCAACCTGCAGATGACAATCCTGCACATGAACTTGAACAAATCGAAGAAGAAAGCAAGTTTCCTAAGTTAGTAGTAGTCGTTATGTTTGAATGTCCAACGGCTAACTTAGTTTCTTTTTAGGAAAGTTTAGCAGCTGAATTTGTTCTTATCTCCTTGATTGCACTGTGTTGTTGGATCCTTTCCTAAGTGGAATGATCCTAGTTCCTGAGGCTCTAGATGGCTTAGATTGATCCCTGAAAAATAGGACCTTTTTGAGCCCTATATATGTTAGGGTTTTGATGAATGAAAGATAACAAGAATTACTCTCTCTCTCTCTCTCTCTCTCCTTTTTGAGCCCTATATATGTTAGGGTTTTGATGAATGAAAGATAACAAGAATTACTCTCTCTCTCTCTCTCTCTCTCTCTCTCTCTCTCTCTCTCTCTCTCTCTCTCTCCCCCCCCCCCCTCTCTCTCTTTACCTCTTCTGTGAAGTTTTGCTCTTCGAGTTTCAGATTTCCAAAACCAAGGTTTTCATACAAATTAACCCTAAAGGTCATGGTTTGGTACCATTTCAACATGGCACCATTCAAGAAGGCTGACTTCACCTCTAACTGGAATGGGAATATTGCAAACAAAAAATGGTGTATTTATTCACCAAAGCAAGTAAGTCCTTACTTGTGAAATTTGGCCTTTAATATTGCAAACATGTATCTATCCCTCTACTTACTGGTGATAAACTCAAAAAAGTGGATGGAAGTGAATTAGCTGATGAAAGCATGTACAAGAAAATTGTAGGAAGCTTACTGTGTTTGATAGCAACTAGGCCAGATTTGATGTATGCTTCCAGTATGTTGTCTAGATTCATGAACAGTCCTACAAAGTAATATTTTGGAGTTGCAATGAGGGTCTTGAGATATGTGTAGGGCACACTAAGCTATGGCATTATGTAAAAGACAAATAAGCAATATTAGTTGGATTATGTGATGCAAACTGGGTAGGAAGTGAATATGATAGCAGAAGTACTCTGACTAAGCATTTAGTTTTGGAAGTGGTGTTTTCTCTTGGACTTTCATGAAGCAAAATACAATTGCTTTATCAACTACAGAAGCTAAGTATGTCTCAGCAGCAAAGGCCACAACTCAATCTATTTGGTTAAGATTTGTGCTGGATGATTTTGGGGAAATGCAAACTAATGCAACCCCTGTGTTTTGTGATAACATGTCAGCAATCTCCATAATGAAGAACCCTATCTTCCACCAGAAAACAAGGCATATAAATAGGAAGTACCATTTTGTAAAGGAAGCAAGCATTGCTAGAAGGAGTAATTGATGTGAAGATTTGCAAAAGTAAAGAATAGGTTGCAAACATTTTTACCAAGGCATTACCGAGAGAGAGAGAGAGATTTAACTATTTAAGGTTTGAGCTTGGAGCGAAACCAATGAGCAACTTAGGAGAGGCTATTGAGAATTAAGCTTCTCACAGGCTAAAAATCAACATGCATATGTGTGAGATCCAATATTTTTAGGCTTTGTATTAATGTTATCGTTAGCAGTCTGTTTTGACCTAGAGCCTTTTTAGCCTTTTTAATGTTATATTAGTTACTTACCTAATTATTTGTAACACTATATATGTATACCTTTTGGTTAAGTCATGCATGCTTTTTATTTCTTGCATGTAAAGGAAAGGGACTAGTGATTAGACTTGTTGGTGGAAGTGTCACCAATATTGTTCTCATAAATTCAATAGCTAGCCTTTACGTGTTAATCTCTTATATGTGGATTGACACCTCTTGCTTGCCAATCAGATGAATCAATCCTCTTTATATATTTTATTGTATTTTTTACTTGGCCATTATGATTTGTAGCCGACCTATATTCCTATAAATAGGAGATCAACTCCATTTGTTTTCCAACATGGGCTAGCATGCATAATGCTCTGGAGCTCGTTCACTTACTATATATATATATATATATATATAGAGATGTTTATTATGGAGAGAGATTAGAAAAGAAATAGGGTGGAAGAAATACATGATGATTTAGGAGTGATCAAGAACTTGCTTAAGTACATGGAGCTTAACTATTTTGGTAGTGACGTGAATAAGTATGTGGAGCTTAGCTATTATGGTAGTGACGTGGATTTTTGTTTTAGTTTTAGAATTCAGGTAAGGGAAATAACGCAAACCTTTACGGAAATTGATTTTATTAAATTTCGTGAAGTATTACAATATTATTGATCTTTTTGGTTGATTAATGTGGTTGGATATTAGTTGGCTAATTGCTTCAATTAAGTGTTACTTGTTATTGGTTATGGAATTATTGTTGGAATGCTATTCGTTGAGAATATATTGTGATACATGTGAAAGATGAAATGACATTTTCTGTGCATCACTCATGTTGTGAGATGTGGTTGGAATTTCAGTGTTGAGATTGGAATTCGGGAAATGAAGGTAGTTGGAAAGGATATTTTGTGTAGTTGAATCTATTCATTGTGAAACCAGTTCTAGGCGAGCTCAGTGTGCACATTAGAATAGGATATCGGTGGGATAAATTGTCGATGTAGGTGATTTAGGCTAAAGATCAATGAATTAGATAAGATGACTAGCAAAAGGGGTTTATGAATTTGGGATATCGTATGGGGGTTAGTTTCTATAATAGAACATTCGAACCACGATTGCAGTGGTAAAATGCATGGTATGGGACATGCAGATCCGCGTGTTTTATTATATAAATTAACGGGTGTAGCTGAAGAGGTTGGATTGCATACATGCGTTGTTATCATTTATGATTGGATATTTGGCTATACAATTTCATGATACTTAATTTGATATTGTCAATTTACTGTGATAAGGTTATGTCCCTATTGAGCTGTTGAAGCTCATCCCTCTATTGTTATGCAGGTTTACGAACTTGACATTCAAGAGCGTAGGCAGGATGAGATCAGATTAGATTGGAGAATAGAAAGTTTATTCATCTATTTATTGTAGGTTGTAAAGAATTCTTGATTTGTTTACGAATCATGAATTATTTTTATAAAAAGAATTTATTTTTCAACCCGTTCCAATTTTCCTTTATTTGTTGAGCTTTTAACTTCGTTTCGAATTCGGATTTGAGTTTTTATTACCGATTCGGGTCCGAGGCGTGACAATATGACAATCCTGTAGATGAACTTGAAGAAATCGAAGAAGAAAGCAAGTTTGCTAATTTAGTAGTAGCCGTTATGTTTGAATGTCCAATGGCTAACTTAGTTTCTTTTTTAGGAAAATTTTACAATTGTATTTGTTCTTATCTCCTTGATTGTATTGTGTTGTTGGATCATTTCCCAAGTGGAAGGATCCCAGCTCCTGAGGCTCTAGATGGCCGAGATTGATCCTGAAAATTAGGACTTCTTCGAGCCCTCTATATGCTAGAGTTTTGATGAATGAAAGATAACAAGAATTGCTCTCTCTATACCTCCTCTATGTAGTTTTGCTCTTCAAGTTTTAGATTTTCAAAACCAAGTTTTTCATACAAATTAACCCTAAAGATCATGGCATGGTACCATTTCAACAAAATATGTACCCAGTCTATTTTGTTTGGTATTAGACCCACTAGTTACTTTATGTACTTAATTAGTTTATAAAGAAAATTGTAGTAATGGTCTCTCAACTTTAATCAAATTGGACCAATGATCCCTTAACTAAAAATCCATTACCATTGGTCCCTTAACTCGTCAAAATGTGTAGCTATGGTCATTTTCGTCAACTTTGTTAGAATTTTGTCAAAATAAGTTATGTTAGACGGACCATTGTTACAATTGGGATTCCTCAACTCATCAAAATGTGTAGTTATGATCATTTTCGTCAACTTCGTTAGAATTTTGTCAAAATGAGTTATGTTGGAAGGATCATTGCTACAATTGGGTTAAAGTTGAGGGACTATTGCTCCAATTGGGTTAAAGTTGAGGGACCATTTCTTCAGTTGAATTAAAGTTGAGGGACCAATGATAATGGACTTTTAGTTGAGGGACTATAAATGCACGTTTTGATAAGTTGAGGGACCAATGGTAATGGATTTTTAATTGAGGGACGAGTACTCCAATTGAGTTAAAGTTAATGGACCGTTGCTACAATTTGCTCTAGTTTATAATATGAATGGTAATTGACAACTATTAGTGAAAGTACTAAATAATTCAACTATACAAGAAAACTCACAAAATTCGATGACCTCACACAAGAACCTCTCTAAAAAAGACTTCACTTATTCAAACTCAAAAGGCATAATTGGCTTTCTCAATAGAAATGGATCATCTCCGGATCCCTTCCACCAAATCCATTAAGTACGGGGATTCGGGCTGTTGAAATTTAATCAAACAGCTACAATTATTATATCTTTTAAAAGGACCTCCTGTTTGTAGTCGTTAGATCAAATTTCAACGGTCTAGATTCTGAAACTTAGTGAATTTGATGGAAGAGATCCAAAGAAGATCCCTTTCCTTTCTCAATTGCCAATAAAAAATGAAGGTTTACTTGGCACTCGTAAAATAGCACCACGTTCTTCCATTTTATAAAGATATAAAGAAGAAAATACAATTGAAGAAGCTAATGTGGAATTTTCAACCGTCAATGAGTTGAAAACCTTACCAAGCCAGTTTTGAAAATTAAGTGTTGCGTGATCAGTAACTCTACCGATCCGCATCATCGCATAAGAATTTATATGTGTAGACGTGCAACGTTGTGCATTTTAATACTTGGGTACTCCTTAGTGAGTTTCCAATTTACTCCCCTCTTTATGTGGTCCAATGATATTAGTACACCTGTCACTTGCCATCTCCATAACCACACAATCTTCTTCCTGTCCTTGCCTATGTGCAGAATCCATCTCTATTCCATCACTTCTCCGGCGACCCACCCTTATTCTTTACTTCTCCGGTGACCCCACCCCAATCCCCCACTTCTCACCACAAAATAAGTTGATGATAGTCTGAAATATCACAATCAACTCATATTTGACCGTTGAATTTGTCTCCGGGTCCGCATCCTCAGTTATTCAAATTTATGACATTCGATAAATCGAAAGATTGAATACGTGTCGAGACAAAGTTCATCTAAGTACTTAAGAAAGCAAGCTCTCTCTCCTCTGAAAGACTGAAACATATTGATCCGACCTAAACCTAATATTTTCTAGACCGAGTTCCCATAGCTCACTGAGTCACTAAACGATGCACTCCCCTTCCCCGACCCAAGCCTCTGACGACACTCATCCCAGTCCCACAAGAAAAACACCATGGCCCTCAACTTTTCTCATTTTCTCAGTACTGGCTCCAGTAACAATAGCCCTACTAATTTACCAACTCGACACGCTCCACCCAGCTCCCCTGCCTCTTCACGAGTTGAACCAGCGAGTCGCGTCTGCTCCCAAACGTAATTCTCACATGCTCAAAGGGTCAGAGTTTGTGGGTGCCGGGGCTTTAGTGGCACCGGAAGACGTGGCTCATGATCCGAAGTCGGGTCTCATTTACACCGGCTGTGCTGACGGGTGGGTTAAGCGAGTCACGGTGAAGGAGTCGGCTGCTGACTCGGTAGTGGAGAACTGGGTTTTCACCTGCGGGAGACCGCTTGGACTTGCTCACGGCGCTGACAACGAGGTTTACGTAGCTGACACGGAAAAGGTCAGTCTGATCCTAATCCACAGTACATTTTTGTGGTTAGAGAGGACAAAATGAGAGTAAATCATTTTCATCAGCAAACTTACTTTTGCTTCTTTTTGGGGTTTTGATTAGGGGCTACTGAAGATAAGAGAGGATGGAACAGTGGAACTGCTGACAGATGAGGCCGAGGGCATAAAATTCAAGATACCTAATTGCGTGGATGTAGCACAAGACGGCATGCTTTACTTCACAGATGCTTCGTACAAACACAGCTTGCATGAGTTACAATCCGACCTTTTAGGGGGCAGACCTTACGGTAGACTTCTGAGCTACAATCCGACGACCAAAGAGACCAAAGTGCTCGTCCGCAACCTCTACTTTGTTAACGGAGTTGCAGTCTCTCCGGATCAAAACTTCGTCGTCTTCTGCGAAACTGTCATGTATGTTTCTATACTCGTGGTGTCTTCTCGAGTAGCGATTCTCATTCTCAAATGTGTTATGCCTTTTTGTATATTCAATCATAGAGCTAAAAGAAATAGCGAAAAGTGCTCGGGGTGAAAAAGGAAGTGCGAAAATCACTTTGTTTTAAGTTTGGATGACAAAGTTTTAAACTATACTACATGGTTAATACTGCAGGAGAAGGTGTAGAAAATATTACCTGCAAGGCAGTAAAAAAGGGAGTGCAGAAAATTTTATCGACCGTTTGCCGGGCTTGCCTGATAATATCAGATATGATGGAGAAGGCCACTACTGGATTGCATTGATCACGGTAAGATTTCATTATCTCTTTTGAAATATCACATCAATTGTCAGTAATGGAATAGAGTATTGTTCAAGTAACGTTCTCTTGCTAGACAAATATTGGTCTGTAAATTTAGACTACACATTCTTGGATGCATCTTATTCATGCCATTTTTCAATGACAAATTGGCAGGACGTTACACCGTACTGGGATCTAGTACTTCGATATCCTTTTATTCGGAAAGTCCTAGCCATTGTGAAGCGATATGCAGGAGGCAGGCCACGTTTGCACAAGAATGCTGGCGTATTTGCTGTGAATTTGGATGGGGAGCCAACTGCTCACTACTATGATCCTGAGTTGTTTCTCATTTCAAGTGGGATCAAGATTGGAAAGTACCTCTACTGCGGTTCCATCGTCTATCCCTACATTATTCGCCTTGATCTGGATCGACATCCTGCACAAGCCACTACATGAGCTAATTGTAGTCCCTTGATATAATCTTGAACATGTATGGAATGGTATTGTAGCTTCTCTAGAGAAACTTAAGCATAGACGATAGATGCAGCAGTAGTGTTTGGTTTATGTAATTTTGCCTTGCTTATATGTAAAGCGCCAAAAACATACCTTCCAGTGACACTTGTTACAACTTTAGTTGTTCAAGAGAGGCTGCCCAATGCCTTTGCTTTTTCTCTCAGAACATACTTTTGTATCTTTCCGGTTGCAGTTTTCGGTATGTCATCGAAAATGACTGTCCGAGGAGCCATGTAATGAGGCAAATGATCACGGGAAAATTTGATCAGTTCTTGAGCGTTTATGTGATCAAATCCATCCTTCAGTTTCACAAATGCACAAGGAGTCTGCCCCCAATGGTCATCTGGCCGTGCAACAACTGCAGCCTCAAGAACTGCCGGATGGCTAAACAAAACTGTTTCCACCTCAACCGTGCTTATGTTTTCTCCCCCGGATATGATTATGTCCTTCAACCGGTCCTTCATTTCTATGTAGTTATCAGGATGTTTCACAGCTAGATCTCCGCTTCGAAACCATCCACCACTGAAAGATTCCTCTGTTGCTTTCAAGTCCTTAAGATAACCACTCATAACTGTGTTTCCCCTGAACATAATTTCACCCATTGTTTTACCATCAGCTGGTACACTCTCCATAGTGACGGGATCTTTTACGTCAACCTCTTCTAAACCAAGATGTTGCACTCCTTGTCGAGCTTTAAACTTTGATCTTTCGTCCAAAGGCAGAGAATCCCACTCGGGTTTCCACGAGCAGTAAGTCCCGGGACCATAAGTTTCTGTTAAACCGTACAAGTGATGCACTCCGAAACCCAATTCTTCCATCTTGAAAAGGATCTGTGGAGGGGGCGGTGAACCGCCAGTCATTATTTCCACCTTGTGAGGCAGTGGCCTTCGGTCACTGACTGGTGAATTCACAATCATGTTCAAGACAGTTGGTGCCCCTCCCATGTTTGTCACATTGTATAGAGTTATGTTGTCAAATATGTCTTTCGGATTGACTTTTCTGAGGCATATGTTAGTGCCACCCTGAGCAGCCATCCCCCAAATGAGGCACCACCCATTGCAGTGAAACATAGGCACGGTCCACATATAAACCGGCATTGAGTTTATTCCATGAAGCAGAACCGTAGCAAGGGAGTTGAGATAGGCACCCCGGTGACTATAAACAACCCCTTTTGGCCTTGATGTTGTGCCGGACGTATAATTCACACTGATAGGATCCCATTCACTCTTTGGCCTTCTTATCTCAAATCCAACATGTCCCTTTTCCAGAAGACTTTCATATTCATAGGTGCTCAAAGAACATTCTTCGGAAGACGGGTCCGAAGACCCCTCAGAATCGGCAATTAAAACCAGAATAGGTGGTTTTGTGTCCGTTTTTCGGGCAAGAAGATCAAGTGCTCCATTGGCAATTCCAAGTAACTGGTAATCCACAAAGACGACTTTGGCCTTGGAATGACTCAGCAGGACAGAAATCATAGCCGAATCGAGGCGTGAGTTTAGTGTGCAGAGAACTGCACCGGCCATTGGAACTGCAAAATGCAGCTCATACATGGCTGGGACATTGGGAGCCAAAGTTGCAACCTGGTCAATGAATCAACTAGTCAAACATGCATACAGGTTTCATCTGCTATATCAATTGACAGATCATGTTTTGACGTAGTAACGAAAGAGTAGAAGGTAAATGATCAAAGTAGAAGTTTTCCAGCCGTCTGATAACCATTTCGGTTTTAGTTTATAGTTTTCTCATCTACCCTTCTTCATCCCTCTTCTTTCCATATGCTCTCCATTTATCTCGATAACGAAAAATAAAAACCAAAAACGAAATTGTTCTCAAACAGGCGCTTCCGATCAAATTGAATCACAGATTTCAGTATGAGTTTGCGACGGGTTGACTTATTCAATATGAAAGACAAAGAAAACATGAATAAATAAATAAAAGAACTGACCACATCACCGGGGGAAATTCCCAGCTGGGTGAGAGCGGAAGCTAATCTGAGGCAGCGGTGATGGGTTTGACCCCAGGTGAATTTCAGCGAGCCGTAGATCAGCGAGGTCCGGTGAGTGTAGGCCTTGGCAGCTCGCTCCAGGAATCCTACCGGAGACAAAGGCACGTCGTTTGCCGGGCACCGGACTAGCCCCTCCATCGAACTCCATGACTCCGGCGCGGAATTGTTCCCGGAAAAATGAGAGCATAACGGCAGACTAACAGTCAAGTGACGGCGACGGATAGTGGAAGCCAAGCGAGTCCATGAATTCTTGACAAAGTGGTTCATGGTCGTGACGACGGAGGTAACGAGGGAATCAGGCAGTGAGTGACTGGTTCTATGAGGTTTCGTGGTCCAATGTTATCATGAGTTGGTTGCTCACGGAAGTCCCGATGTGAGGATGAATGATGTAACAACTCATGGAAGTCTCTTGGAAGGATGAATGATGTAACCATCATGCTTATCTATCTAGCAAATGTTTTAGCTAGAATAATACTAGCCAGATTAAATTTATAAATAAAATTTTGAAAATTTAAAAATATAGAAGTCGATAATTAGTTTATTGCTATAAGTAACCCATTTCTTGGTCTTCAACCCCCTCAGTCATTACGAACGCTCCCGATCAGTGCAATGGGATGTGTTTATTTATTCATCTCTTGACTCGAACTGTGAGCAGGTTTGAAAAAAGATCTTAGAGTGTTAACGTGTTCATTTCTATTAATAATAAATCATTTAGTTTGTAAATTTTATCTTTCTAACATTAAACATATTAAAATTTAAAAAAAAAAATAGAAATAGTCCTCTATTACAGTGATAAAGAGGGTGTTTCTTGATGATAAAGTTCACTCCAATTAAAAAGTGTCAGCTAAAAAAAAATTTATTGATTTTTTATTATCGTACCGTCTTAAAAAAATATATATATCTTTCTTGCAATCGATCCATAATCCTAATAACGTCATCGCTTGTCTAATGAATAGAAGTACCGATGCATAATCCTGATACATGGTCCCTCGTCTAATGTATACAAGTCACGTGTTCAAAAAAAAAACATTTTATTTTTGAAGGCAGATTGTCTGCCTTCTGTTATAGTAACTTTTCTATTTTCTTTTATTTATGTGATCACGGTTAAATTATATTAATTTTTTAATAAATATAATAAAAAATAAAAATAATATAAAATATTAACATAATTTAACCGTGATCATATAAATAAAAAAATGATAGAAATGACACGATAACAAGAGTGCAGACAATCTGCCTCTTTTATTTTTTGCTTCTTAAAACCTACCCTTTCAGTTTCAGTTTAAATGTACTTTAGTAGAGCAAATAGTTAAGAATGTGGATCGCATCTAGATTTTAAATGCACTTTAGCAGAGCAATTTGGATCCCATCTAGATTTTAAATGTACTTTAAGAGCAGCTCCAGCGGGAGCAACTGCTCGAGGGACAGGCTGCGGAACAGGGCCTGATTGCCAGAGGGAGGAAGTCCAGCGTTGGCTGGCGAGCGAGCCCGAGCAGGCCCGAGCTCCAGGCCGGTGGATTCCTGCCAGCCCGAGCGCCCGAGGGTTGTCTGACGTGGGCTGACGTCATACGCCTACTGAGTGAATCAGAGGGCCACCAGACGACTGTACGACCTCCTGAACATCGTCGTCGTCGTCCTCTTCTTCGTCATCGTCGTCCTCTTCGCCCTCATCCTCGTCGTCGTCCTCGTCGGCGTCCTCCTCTTCTTCGTTTACGCTGTCGTCGAATTTGGACTCGGACTCGGACTGCGACTCGTACAGCTCCAATTGCTCGGCGGTCAAAGGCTTAACTTCTTTTTCCTCCACAACTTCCTCCATAGCCTTCATCCTCTCAAAGCTCACACAAATTTGCAGAGAAAATCTCCTCTTTGTATTCTTGAGAAAACGAATTGGGATTGGATTTGGGAAAGTGAATGAGATAGAGGGAGGGAGGGACGAGAGAGGAGCTGCCAATTGGGATTGGATTGCAAATAAAATTATTTTATAAATAAATAAAATACTAATATTTTATTACCAATTACCGGGGTTATTCAAGTGCAACGGTGGAGATACAAAAGGTGATTACTGTTATTAATGGTAATTACCATTCATGAGGTGGATTAAATAGTGAATAGCCAGGGGGGAGGGCTCCCACGCTGGAAGTGCTCTTAGCTGATCAAATACTTAAGAATGTGGATCTCATTTAGATTTTCTTTTTGAGAATACTAAGATCTTCACATTTTATATATTTATTGTATATTATACGATTAGAAATTATTTTAAATTATTTTATTTTATATTAAAAATAATAATACTTAACGAAAACTAAACATATAATATACAATAAACGAATAAAGTATAGAATTTCTAAGACATTTACAACATTTACAAAGAAAATCCGAAAAAAATTCTCATCCAATGTTTAA
The DNA here is from genome assembly GCF_963583255.1 of Pyrus communis. NCBI lineage: Eukaryota > Viridiplantae > Streptophyta > Magnoliopsida > Rosales > Rosaceae > Pyrus > Pyrus communis. The sequence continues at coordinate 15,140,997 of NC_084803.1, read as the reverse complement.
AAAGAGATGAGTAGCACGTCAGTTGACCTGGAATTCCCAACAAATATAATCTTAACTAATACGTCTATTTCCATAATTGAAAATTGAAATTAAAAACTTGCCACGTTCCTGTACTATAAAAAAACTTGCCACATTCTGCATTTATGATAGGCATTAATAAATAGGCCAACAAAATTCCTAATATAACCCTTACATAATCGTTCAAAGAGAAAAAAAACAAAAAAAAGTAACGCTAAGAAAACTAAATTTCTAGATAAAATTTATAAACTAAATAATGTGTCACTAATATAAAGAGCACGTTTATTAGTGTTTAAGTAATAATTCAATCATTAACTTTTATGCCATTTAGTTTACAAAACCTTATCTACAAATTTAGTCTACCTAGCATTGTCCAGTCAAAAAACTCTCTGACTACCCCCTTCCATGCTGACTACCCACCTACATCGTCGCTCAGTGATTCCACCAGCGACACTCCATATATTCTCTTTCTTCCTCTTTTTCTTTGAGGAGTACGGTGCAGGTCTTCGGTTTGTGATTCCACCGAACAGGTTGTCTCGCTTCTCCACCTCCTTCATTGAACTCACAGAGACAGGCTGGCAAATGACTTTGATTTTCCTAAAAAATAGTTGCATAATCCCCCTTGAACAATTTTTTTTTAACAAGCAATGTTATCTATACTAAGAAAGTAAGAGAATTGACTAAGCCTCATAATGAGCGAGCCATAATAATATATTTCAAATTCGTCTTTAACGAGAATCGAACTCAAAAACTTTCACTAGACTAAAACAAAAATAAAATTAATTAAGAAAGTAATTAATTAGTTAGTTAGTTAATTGATTAAAGGGTTAATCTCTATTTACAACCTTAAAGTTTCGTGGTTTTCAACATTTGATACATGAAGTTTTTTTCATCCTAGAGTCATACCTTAAGTCTTAAATTTGGGACAGTTTTATACTTTCGTTAGTCAAACTGTTAAGTCTGTCATTAACTAATGATGTGGCACCCATGTGAACAATGACTGGGCGCCACGTGTCATCCACGTGAAAATTAAAAATAAATTATTTATAAAATAAAATAAAATTATTTATTTATTAAAAACAAAAAAAACCCTTGTTCCCCAAATCCCAGCCGTGCCCACCCCCACCCAGCCACCCCTTCATCTTCCCCAAATCCCACCCTCCATTCTCTTTGTCCGCACCCAGTGCTCTCCCTCCCTCTTCGACTCTGCACATCCACCCTCTTCCTCCTCCCTCATCCGCACCTAGTGCTCTCCCTCCCTCTTCGACTCTGCACATCCACCCTCTTCCTCCTCCCTCATCCGCACCTAGTGCTTCCCTTCCCTCTTCGACTCCTACACTTCCACTCTCTTCTCACCATCACAAAACTAATAAAAAAAAAAAAAAACCACATCCCAAACCATCAAAAATGAGAAACCTACGAAATTCAACATCATCAAATTCAAAAATTGAAAACCGATGGTGAAAAATCCGGTGCGGGTCAACCCAGAATTGGGTTTGGTGTTGGATCGTAACGGGTTCACTCCCCTGCATCTGGCTGTGATCAAGGAGCGAGTTACGGTTGTGGCCGAGTCAAACCGGCGGCGACTCGGATTTTGACTCAGGGAGGCGAGGGTGGGTTGCACTTGTGTGTGAAGCATCACAGGCTGAAGGTGTTGAAGGTTTTGGTGGAATGTACAGGGAGAGGGAATTGAAGGTGGGTGTGCGGAGTGGGTGTGCAGTTGAGAGAAAGGGAGGGAGGGGATCGGGGGTTGAGGTAAGAGTGGTGTGAGAGAAAGAGTGTTTGAGGGTGGGGCAAGGGGTGGGTGATGGGAGGGTGGGCACGGGTGGGATTTGGGGAAGACGAAAGGATGGGTGGGAGAGGGGGCACAGGTGGGATTTGGGGAAGAAGGGTTTTTTTTTTTTTTTTAATAAATAAATTATTTTATTTTTAATTTCAAAGTGGATGACACGTGGCGTCCAATCATTGTCCACATGAATGCCACGTCATCAGTTAACTGCAGACTTAACAATTTGACGAACGAAGGTATGAAAATGTCCCAAATTTAAGACTTGAGGTATGACTCTGGAATGAAAAAAACTTCGTAATGTTGAAAACCACGAAACTTTAGGATAGTAAACAGAGATTAACCGTTGATTAAATATATCCGGTCTGTGATTCCACCGACCAGCCACCTTATCAGACACCGGTCCCTTTATGGTCCTGATTCAAGTACAGACCACCGCTCTGGGGTGGACGGTGCAGGTCTCCGGGAGGGAGTTGATCAATGGGGGAGGTCTGGTTTTTTTTTTTTTGAGAAAATTCATATGGTACCATAAAATGGTCCATATTTGTGCCCAATTCAGAGTATTTTTGGGTACCCGAACTCAGGGAACCCAACAAGAAGAGCCCATTGTCGCCCTTCTTTTCTTTTATTTATTTACTTTTTTGCCCTCTGGGGAGCTCAGCTCACTTTCAAATTCATGTTAAGCTCTCACTTGCCATTCACCAAGCAATGCTCGGCAAAGAATCACTAAAGAAGAAGATAGCGATGAATCAGAAGAAATGACTAAAAGCGGCGAGGCGAGAGATGAATTCGAATCACAAGAAGACCGAAGCGAGTCCAAGCAGTGTCACCACTGGCACGCCAGTGTATCCAACAACGATAACAGTCTGAGTGTCATCAACAGAACAGTAATATGTATCTACTGTTGCCTTTTCATACCTTGAAGCTGTGTGTGTATGGTGGAAGTTCACATATAGTTAGTTATCTGAGAACTGCAACTGTATTCGCAAGGATGGATTTACAAGTCTGGACACAGACGGATTGAGCATAAACACGATAGGTTGGAACTTTGTATTAAAACACCAGAATCAGAGTTATTCATCTTTGAAATTTATTATGAAACAAAGATTGTGAAAAATTTAGAGGTGGTAATCAAAGAATTATGTTAAAAACGTTTCAAATTTTCTGGCAGGGAAACGCTTCCCATGCCAAATCGAAAAAATGCTATGGGGCAATGAACAGCGGCTGAAGAATGAATACCTGCTCTTCACTTCTCTGTCAATCTAAGGCAGCAATGACCGCGTCAACAACCTCTTGGGTGGTGCTCTGTCCTCCAAGGTCCTTTGTCCTGCGTTTACCCTCCAATATTACTCGTGCCACCGCAGTTTCTAGTCGATCAGCAAAGGAAGGGAATTGCAGATGTCTCAACATCATGGCGGATGAGAGAAGCAGGGCCACTGGGTTTGCTTTCTTTAGCTCCAATATTTTCTGATTTCCCACGTTTCCTGCTGAAGCACCTTGCTCGAAAATAGCATGATCTGCCCCAACATTGCCTGCAACCAAAACATCAGAGCCATCATTGTTAATTTGCAGCGAGTAACATACTGTTGAAAGCATGGAGTAGGATGTCATTTTCCTACATTTTTCTCAAGGACATTGGGACAGCAATTTAAAAAGAAGACCTCACCTCCTGGCATGACACCGGTGCCAGCAGCAATACCAGCTGCTGTATTTGCAACTAGATTACCATAAAGGTTTGGTGTCACCTGCAAAACCGAAATCAGCATGCTTCACAACGGAAAACAATTTCGCCTCTTCCCTCCTCTTCCTTTTTATTCTAACACGAAAAAATGTTCCATTACAATCAGGCACTTCTCAACAGAAAGAATGCAGTAAATGCATAATCCACAGTTTTTGTCTCTGATATAACATCAAATCTTCTAAACAATAACAGGTGCCTCATTTCAGAAGCATCCTTGCCAGCTGAAAAATGACCCACTAACAGAAGGCCCTGCTCTCCAGTGAATAATAGCAAAACTATGCAGCATAAAATAAAATGGACGAACATTTCAATGAATTGTAAATGGCATACCATGACATCAAATTGCTCAGGCTTCGAAACAAGCTGCATGCAGCAGTTATCGACAATGACTTCATTGTATGCGATGCTAGGATAGTTTGTGGCCACCTCACGGCAGGACTCCAAGAAGAGACCATCTGCAAGCTTCATAATGTTTGCTTTGTGCACAGCGGTCACCTTCTTTCTGTTGTTTAGGTAAGCGTACTCAAAAGCATATCTAGCAATGCGCTCCGAACAGAACTTTGTGATCACCTAGCAAAAGAGTAAGCATAAGTGACGAATATAACCCAAACTATGCAGATAACAAGAAAATCCATCAAAATTGCTATAAACCACAAATCCATCAACATACAACCACTCAACCAGCAGCAAATCAAAATATGGGACTATTTCACTTGCAATTGAAAAATACGAGAAATGCACTTCAATGAATACAACAAATTTTTGCTTATTCTCACATTGAACCCCCGTCTCACAAAAACACACGTCACTCCACCATACATTGTGAGAGGAGGTCCTATATATGACACTATAACGTGAGAAAATCTTCAGTGTCACGTAATGAGTGAGACACTCACATAAAGATATACCTCGGAGATGGATAACAATCTCTCAACTAGATTAGTCTCACTCTCAAGCAATAGTCTTTCCAATGGTTCCACAAAGTGGGACCACACAGATTCGTGCAATCCCAACAATCAGTCACAAGAGAAGAAAACTTTTCATCCTGCGCCAGATACATTATGTGTAATTATATAAATGGGGGGAATTTTTATTTTTTAACTTGTTAATTTTTAACACAATTATTTCACCACTTGCATAGTGATACATGATGTACCACTACGTGTTTCGGACACACTAAAAAATCTCTCTCGAAAGTATAATGTAATATATTAATCATTATTACATTCTCAATTGGTGTTAAACATAGTTAATGAACTAAAAACGACAAAATTCAATCAATAAATCAAATAACAACAAAACCCCAAATATAATTAAATTAAAAATTGAAAATTCCAAAAATCCCAGTGATTTGATGATACCTTAAGGCTTTCAACGACGCCAGGAATGACCTCATGCTCGAGCCCAGAGTACTCGCCCTCAGTATTCTCCCTGATCACGACAATATCGACATTCTCATGCTTCATCACCAGCCCCGGCAGATTGAAGCAGTTGACGAGGGATGCGTAGAGATCGAGCTCCCGCCTCAGCTGCAGATTGAGCGAGCTCACGCCGCCGCCCATGGGCGTCGCCAGCCCGCCCTTCAAGCACACCTTGTTCTTCTTGATCGACTCGATCACCTCACCTGGGACCTTCGGCATGTCGCCGTGGACCTCGAAGGTTTCGAAGTATATTGGCGCGTGCATCGCGTCCATGACCTGCTCGACGGCATTGGTGACGAGAGGACCGATGCCGTCGCCGGGGATTAGGGTTACCGCACGAGGGGCGCCGTCTCCGGGGCGGGGCATGTAGGTCACGGATCGGGACGGGGTGGCGGTGGGAGCGAGGGTCGGGGCGGATGGTTTCGGGAGCAGGTAGCGGAGGAGTTGCACGGATCTTCGGGCCATGGCCGCGAATTTGTGGGGTCCGGGTGTGGTGATTTGATGGTGATGTGTTTATGCAATTTTGGAAGGCATTTGCGGAAAAGGGACGCCGACACAGAGAGGAGAGCGACAGACAGAGACAGAATGATAAATAATTACCTTTTAATTAAAAATTATTTTCTCTTGAAAAATGAAAATATTTGTGAAATGATGACAACAATGGAAAGGGGGGAGAGATGGTGGGGGAGAGGAGTGAGGACCGTCCAGGTCTGTATGAATGGTGGGCCCGGAGCCGGCGGGTGGACGGTGTGCAGAGGCCCACGAGGAGGGAAAGCAGGGGCAGAGGATGGGCGCGGGAATAGGCGCCACTTTTGCGGAGATTCGTATTGAATGTAATCTGAACAACGTTTTTACTGATCGCTTCTTTAGTGTCAGTGATTTTTTGGAACATAAGTGTGGCCGATATCTCTTAAAAATAAGGTTAGTAAACTCGGTATAATTCTATATGAATCGAGATTAGCATCGTTGTTTAATTTTTTTAACTATTTGAGTTACAAATATATTATTAGTATGGTACACATGCTGACAACTTTCTGTGCGTGATTCGAATGCGCATCAGCTACATGTATATTTTTAATAAAAAATCTCGATTCAGATCAATGATTGCAGATCAATGATTGCAGAACAATGATGGGAAGCACAAAAGAGAACAGTAGAGGGGAATGTCTCTGGCCGTGTACATGGCCATATACAATTGAAGGATGTCCATGTCCCTATTCATTCCCTTGTAATAATAACAAATCGATAAAGTTTCACCAAAGAGGATGGCTTTTATAGTCAAAATGTTCTTCAAAATTTACAAAGCTCTTCACTTTAGTTTTTTACATTGAAAATCAATAAAAGTGGATCACGAATTTATCCACAGTAAATTATTTTAGTCTTTATGGGAAATATTTGTCAATATTCTTATTAAATTGTCATGTTAACGATCACGTGACTACTTTTTTTTTTTTTTTTAATATATATATCAAACTAACCTCTCTACTTAAAGAGTATATTGACAGATTTTTCACAAAATGATCAAAATGATTTACTGTAGACAAATCCATGGACTATTTATCGATTTTCAATGTTAAATACCAAAGTGAAGAGTTGTATTTATCTCATGGATTATTTTGACTAAAAAGCTAAGAGAATTTTATATGCAAACCAAGATTTAATTAATTCGACATTACATCTAATAAATATTTTGACTGCTCAAAAAGTGTACTATATTTGTGTCATATACAATTCTTACATAGTAAATTGGTGATACAAGAGAGTCTCATCACTACCAAGCTAATCATTTTACATCTTATTTGAATTTATAAATTAATTGTCAGTTCCAAATTGCACAAATCACCTATGTGGAACGGGGAAAAGTGAGTATGCTACTCTTGTGATTAAAAAAACTTGAAACATGTTTGCAATTGGAGATGTCAAATCACTACTTTGTCTTTGAATTGTAACCTATTAATTTTCAGCAAGAACTTTTGACCATTAATACATAAGATAGGATGTGGACAATGATCTTTGAGATTTGGTTTTAGACGCAACTTGAACAAAATGCATCATGAATTTGCGTTGAAATACTATTTGTCAAATTAGAGTGACTTATCAAGATAATGCATCGTGAATTCGGCTTGAAACACAAGATGTGGATAATTATCATTGAGATTCGGAGTTTAAACGCAAATCAAACAAAATGCATTGTGAATTTGGGTTGAAGTACTATTTGTCAAATTAGAGTGACTTTATCAACAAAATGCATCATGATTTTGGGTTGAAATACTATTTGTCAAATTAGAGTGACTATATTTTAGAAATCCTGCATATGGAAAGAACATTAACAAAGTGATATCGATGTACATTTCCTTTTGTCGTTCCCCTTTCCCCAGATAATGTACGACTGCCGTCCTTGTTAACTGAATTGAAAATTGTGTCATTTAATTAATCATGATATAATTGAGTGTTTAATCAAATCTTGGTTCATGTACTTGCTCAAGAGTTAGATGAGTAGATGATGAAATATAATCATTAAAGATTGCCTATATGAATGTACATGAATTGTATAGTTCCTCAATTATCTTGGTAATTAGTTTATTTGGAAAATCTAATCCTCCTATGCATGAATCATTTCAAACGCAATGAAAGATGCATCAACTTAATTTATAATGGTACGCGCATAAAAATGACATCATTTTCTTAAACGAGTATATATAAAGGATTATATGGAGCGTGGTCACACTGTCTAGAATTGATATTTTCTCACTGTAATAAGTTTAAATCTTACAGCAGTTTATTTTAATTAAAATAAAATATCGCTTATATATATGGTTAAAAAAGAGTAATGATAGGAAGACTAAATCTATAGACAAAAATTGCAAACTAAATGACGTATCACCAATAAGAATGAGCACGTTTATCAACGCTTAAGTCATAATCTAATCATCAACTTCCATGTCATTTAATTTTGTATTTTGTTTACGAAATTTAATCTTCATAATTTGACTCTTAAAAAATTATTATTGTTTAAAAAATCAATAGTAAACAAAGAACTAACCATTGAAACTTTCAAAATGCCATAAACTAATGTCACTTTAAAACACCTAAAGAAATATTTTATAAAGAGTAATACATATGAATCATGATATGAATCAAATTGTCTATCTGGAGGTTGACTTTTATGTATTTTACAAAGACCGTGTATACTTTAAATTACTTTTACGAATAGAGGATTCAAAATTAAGTATAAAGAGTCATTTAATATTACGGTATAGCAATATTTTTTTTTATTTGTAAGTGAAAGATCTTAAGTTCGATTTTCGTTAAAGGTGAATTTGAATCACATTATTGTTAGCTTATTGTGAGACTAAGCCCACCATCTCTTCCCTTAGTATAGATAATGTCTGAATAAGCTTCGTGACCAATCCAAATTACTTTATACTTATGGTAAGAATTAATCATCCTATAAATATCACCTTTTCAAATATTCATTTAAACATCAGTTAATCAAATGTATAAACAAACAAACAATTTGAAATACTTTTACTCATTGCGACCATATATACAATTCACTAACTAAATGATTTCATAAGTTATTAAATACTTCATAGATATAACTTTTACAAAAATTTCTATAAATTGGTTAGAAAGCAAAAGGATCTAGGGTAATATTAGAAAGACTAAATTTATAGATAAAATTTGTAAATTAAAAAATGTATCACAAATATGAATGTACACATTTATCAATACTTAAATAATAATCAAATAATCAACTTTTATATCATTTAGTTTACAAAATTTTATCTATAAAACCTACGGACACGTCATATGAGCCATCCGTTCACAAAATTCATCAAAAACGCTGGCACCCTCCGCGTGTCTATCTTCTTCTTCTTCCGCCCTTCCTTTTGCTTCCCGTCCACGACAATTTCACGCCAAAATAATCCAAAAGATTATAAAAAAGCATCGATGCGCAGCAGTTTCATCCCCACTACTTCCCACCACGCCACAACACTCCGCCACACACACAAAACACCACCTTTACTCTCTCTCTCCTCACTTTCTCTCTATACCCACTCTGTTTTTCCATGAGGGGTTCGCATTCGATCCCTTCCTAAAAGCTCCCTCTTCCTTTCTTTCATTCTCTCTCATGGCTTGCGTGAGCGATGAGAGCTGGGTCGCCCTCCCCAAAATGCTCTCCGACCGCCTCTCTCTACCGGAAGACGACCGCCGCGACGACGACGATGACGACGACGACGACCAACCCGGGTTTTTCCGGTCCGAGTCCACCGCGTACAGGTTAGAGAAGGTTTTTCCGGTCTACGCATTGGGGATTCCGAAACCCGAGTCCGACCCGGTTGGACTTGCTTCCGTTTCGGGCGACCCGATTTGGGATGCCGTCCGGGAAGAGGCCAAGTTGGAGGTATTACAAATTCTTTACAATGCAATTTCTTCACCAGAATTTTTTGTTTTTTATTTAAATGGTTGAAACGTGAAAATTAGTTTTTTTTTTGGAAGCACTTTTGCTCATAAAAACAAAAGTTGAAATTCAAGTGCTTCCCGAAAAAGCAAGTAGGAGTGTTTTCTGAATAAGCATATGTCAGGGGCTTTTGCAGAAAGCATTTCTGTGGCAAGCAGGAAATCACCTGTTATAAGCGCTTAAGCTCATAAGTGCTTTCATTGAAAACGCATTGCAATTCACGTGCTTCCTTAAAAAGCCACTGTAAGTGTTTTCTGATTGAGTGCGTTTTCTGAATGAGCATATGTTATGTGCTTTTTCAGAAAGCGCTTTTATGACTCAAAACACTTGTAACTTTTTCTTCCAAACGCATCCAAAAGCGTTTTTGATTGTCTTCTTGTAGAAATCGCGTTTAGCTTTTATAGAAGAAGTCCCAAACCGGAAAGATTGAAGCTTTAAGTTATTAATGAAAATCCCATCAATTTTTTTGTTTTCGTTTTTAGTTTTTTTGGTGGGTTTTTAGCGATTTTTTTTTTTTTTTTTTTTTTTGGATTTTAAACACTGCAGGCGGAAAAGGAGCCAATTTTGAGTAGCTTCTTGTATGCCAGCATCTTGGCACATGATTGCTTAGAGCACGCGTTGGGGTTTGTTCTCGCCAACAGACTGCAAAACCCGACGCTTTTGGCAACTCAACTGATGGATATATTTTATGATGTGATGCTGCATGATAGAGATATTCAGCGATCCGTTCGCTTGGATGTGCAGGTAACCTCAAATTCGGGTTGAAAATATTACGGTTGACTTTGTATATGCTTTGATAATTTATGGAGGCTCTTTTAAATTGGAAATTTGTTTCCTCAGGCATTTAAAGACCGTGATCCGGCCTGCTTGTCGTATTGTTCGGCCCTATTGTATCTTAAGGTGTTATGCTCTTTTCCTGTTAACTAATTATGTAGTCGAAGAAAACGAAAAGGAATGTTATAATCAAGTATCTACTCTAATTTCGTGATCATCTTTTTCCTCCTCTACTTTTGCAGGGCTACCATTCTTTGCAAGTACATCGAGTAGCTCATTCATTGTGGAATCAAGGACGAAAAGTATTGGCCTTGGCGTTACAAAGCCGAATTAGCGAGGTACTTTCCTTTTTTGGTATCCTTGTTGAGAGCATTACTATCTGTTTCGGTTTGTGGCTTTCTGTTCTCCTACTAATCTTAAAACCGCTTTATTCTAGGTCTTTGGAGTGGACATTCACCCAGGTATACTTATTTCCGCTCTGCAATCTGATGACATCATGATACTAAGTTTGACAAGAACACGGAGTAATTATAGATTTAAGTAGAGAACGTGGTTTTCTTTGCTGAAAAACGGTTGTTTTCTGAGGAGTTTGAGTCGATAGGAGAGTGAAGGAGCTCTGGCTATGATGTAAAACTAACATTCTCTTTGATGGTTTTTCTAAAGCTGCAAAAATTGGAGAGGGAATACTATTGGATCATGGTACTGGTGTGGTTATTGGCGAAACTGCTGTTGTAGGAAACAAAGTATCACTGATGCACGTATGTCAATTGCATAATTCGTTTCTGTTTCAATTTATTGGTTCCTTTGTGTTGTGCTGAAAAAGTACTTGTTGATAACGAAGAACTATGTTTTCTCCTTTTATCATCAGGGTGTGACTTTGGGGGGAACTGGGAAGGGAATTGGTGATCGACATCCAAAAGTAAGTGACGGTGCACTAATTGGAGCCAGTGTAACTGTACTTGGGAATATCAAAATAGGTCGAGGAGCAATGATAGCTGCTGGTTCCCTTGTGCTGAAAGATGTCCCTCCACACAGGTAGAAAGTAATTTCGGTCTTTTTTCAGTACAGTAATGTAACTAATGTCTCCTGAAGATGTAATATCTACTCTATTTACAATCATATGAAAGTGACATTTCTTTCTCTCGTACTCAAGCATGGTGGCGGGAATACCAGCAAAGGTCATTGGATATGTAGACGAAATAGATCCTTCGTTAACAATGAAGCATGGTATGTCATATGGTTGGGATGCAATTAATAATTGTTCACAGTCAGTTTATGTCTTGCGTTTGTTGTATACATTTTATTTAGAATTAGGATACTGAGATTAAGGCGAGAAAGTTAAGAGGGAAATCACATATTCATCATCATGTCTCACGTGCAAAATTTCTTGTTATTAATCTGCAGATGCTACCAAAGATTTTTTCGAAAATGTAGCGTGAAGGCAATTTGTGGTCTTCAGAGAGAAACTGACTTATTGTGTCAGCTTGAAGTATACAATTTCATTAACCATGTTCATTGTTCTGCTGCCTATGCTGATGCTGAGGTTCTTGTATGAGCGGTTTTAAGTACTGGAGATTTTAATCTAAGCGCCTGATTTTCTTCATTTTACTACCATAACAAATTGGGAGAATCAGCAGCAAGATTCTTTCGAAGTAGCCATGATCCAGAAAGAATGAAACCCCTAATCGGATGAGGAGAAGTTGAAGCTAGTTGGGGATCGACCCTCGTTATTTTTCTTATTGTAGTCAAAATGTACTGCCTTAATGTATTGGATGCAACAGAAGAATAGAAATTGATAGGAGTTTCGAGTCCGTCATTTTATTTTTCCCTGTTGGCGGGTGAACAATGTGATCTTTCCATATGTACTAAATAGGTAACGTCATTTTTGCTGCTATAATCTCTTTACTTGGAATACTTTTTTTTCGACTAAGAGACTCGTCCAAAGCGGTGAGTTTGTCTGTATATTTAGCCTTCTTGTACCACTTGGGATCGTTGGATCATTTGCCAACCAGTATTACGCCATCGGACAAGGTCTTCTTTAGCGTCTCCTTGTTTGAGAATTTGAGCTTCTTGTTTAGTTCTATCTTTGCTCTGAAGGCTGAGCATATGACTCTCTCGAGCAAGCTTTATCAGAAGATTGAAGAAGTAAAGAGGGTCAACCAACAAGTGGAGGATTCTGAAGCTTAGCTAGCTAATAGCAACATCGCCCTAGAAAAGATGGGCATAATTTTCACTATCATGCAAATCTATCATTCTAGAATAATTGCTTTAGCTAGGGATGTAAAACTATTAAGCTAGGGTCTTTTGTAACTTCCAAGTCCACCGTTGTGGACTGCTCGGGGGACAGTGGACCAAATAGGGCTGGATAGCCCGGCTGCAAGCCTCCAGCATTGGGAGCCTGAGGGATTGGGCAGGCCCGAGCAACAGGCCCATGAGGAATTGCCAGCCCGCGAGCCCGAGGTGGACCTAACGCAGGGCTGACGTCAGGCTAGCGTCAGTCCCTTTTTTTATTTTTTTCCTGTCAGGCGCGTGCGCCTCACTCGCGCGTGGGGGCGCGTCAGCAGACAAGTTTCAGACTACAGGGGCCCGCAGAGCAGTCGGCCTCAGTTACCGTTGGGAAGCCACGTGGCTTCCCCTGGTGCATTTGATCTGAACGGCTCTTTAACTTGGATCGTTCGATCTCAACAGTAATAAAAATAAAAAAAATGCTTATTTAATATCAATCGTTCAATCTGAGATCAACGGTCGATATTAAATAGGCTTTATTAATAAATAAATAAAAGAAAAAATAGTTTTAAAATTAAGAAAAGTTACCATTGTGACACGTGGCACAATCTGGAGTGTTGGAATTCAATTTTTTTATATCCAACGGCAGAGATTAATTAGTTGAATAAAAATTAAAAAAAAATTGTATAAAATCCAAAAAAAATCTGAATTTTTTTTAAAAAAATTGTTTTTACTTTTCTATAAATACCTTCTCATTATCATCTACCTTACACCACGATTAAAAATCTTATCTGAAATTACAAATAAAATTATTTTGTATTATTTAATAATACTTCGGATAATGACACGTGACGCAACGAGAACAATAAAAATCTTATTCGAAATTACAATTAAAATTATTTTGTATTATTTTATAAATAAAAAAATACTAATATTTTATTGCCTATTGCCAAGGCTATTGAAGTGCAACGGTGGAGATGCAAAAGGCGATTACTGTTCATTAGGGCAGTTACTGTTCACCAGGTGGATAACATAGTGTATTGCCTGGGGGAAGGTTTCACACGCTGGAGTTGCTCTTATTATGAAGTGAAATGAAATGAAAGATCACTTCTTTCTTCACTTCTCTATTTGTTCATTTACACTTCAATGCTTAACTGTTTTAAATATATAAAAAGGCTTCACTACTCTTCCTAATGTTCAAACTTCATCAATGTAACAATCTCTAACATCCATAAAGTTGGGTGATACTTCTTTAAAAACTTAGCATTGACTGGAATTCTTTGCAAGTTTCTCTCAAAATCTGCCAAGTAATACCCCCTCTGTCTAACACTTTGTTGATGATAAAAGGGCCTTCCCGAGTGGGACTTCACTTCCCAAAACCCCTAACTTGAACTCCTAAGGGCATAACTGCTTTCCATACTAACTCTCATTCTTTGAAGGTTTTCAATTTCACCCTCTTGTTGTAGGCTTGGGCAACAACCCTTTTTTCCTTCCTGGATCTTGTTTAGAGGTTCAATTTAGGCTACATCCAAATCTTCAATCCCTTTACACATGGCCTGGATGAATTCATCATTATGTAGTTCAAACTGGTTCTGAAGCCTTACATAACTTACATTGATTTCCATAAAGAGTACAACATCTTGCCCGAATGTTAATGCATAAGGGGTGGTCCTAGTTCCTGCTCTCTTTAAGGTTCTGTAGGCCTAAAGAGTACTTCCCAACTTCTCATGCCATCTTTCTGGGCTATCTGCCACCATTCTCTTAATGATGTTCACCAATATCTTATTGCTAGATTATGCTTGACCATTGGATTAAGGATAATAAGGGTTAGACTGGATTTTCTTTATCTTGAACTTGTCCGCAAACTCTTCTACTTCTTTTGAGATGAATGATGGCCCTCTGTCTGTAACAATTGTTTTAAGCACCCCATATTTGTGTAAGATTTTAGTCTCAATGAACTTCTTCACAGCAACTCAATTAATAGTCTTCACAGCAAAAGCCTCCACCCACTCAGTAAAGTATTCAGTTGCCACAATTATGAAGATGTGCCCTTTGCTGGAAGTTGGGTATATTTGCCCGATGAAATCCATTGCCCACCCTCTGAAAAGCTATGGCTTCACTACTGGATTCAAAGGTATTGATGGTATATGCTGGAGAGGTCTATGTCTTTGACATTCTTCACACCCTGTAACATAAACTTTACAATCTTTTTCCAAGTCGGCCTTCATTATCACAAAGCCCAATGTCAAATATAAACACAAACAAGTATGACATGAATGAATTAAAATTTGAGAACTGGATGGTGAAATTATGAAACATGCCAGACAATACAAACCAATAGATACAACATAAAAAAAAAAAACTTAACCCCAACACCCTGAAGGCTGCCATCCCAATGGGCTTTTGCCATTGCTGTTTCGGGCATAAGTTATAACTCTATATAAGTCACACACACAAAATATTAAACAAATTCAAAATAAAGCATGCACACCCTAATTTAAACGACACCAATGGCATTCCTCTGTCCTTGATTACACACCCTAAGACCAACTCCAACCCTTAGAGTAAGTCCTAAATTTTCCTTTCTATTCCCCCCATTTTTCTCCAACCCTTGTTCTAAAATTGGGTTAAGTGTTAGAACCTAAAAAAAGCTCAAATTCCCCCCAAGATTTAGCCCAAGATTAGTGGTAGAGTCCATTAAGAGAGTGGAACAAGGAGACTGAACTGGACTCGCCAGCCCTAACACACACCACGGGTAGCACGCACTAGGTAGGCTAACAATTGTGGCCCACCCACGTGGGGTTGTCTCCCCAGTTGTTTGTTGGGATTATGAGCCTAATAGCTCTTTTCTAATCTTAAGGCCACAATTGCATGGGCCGTTGGTTAATCTTACAGTCCACTTTCAAACCTTTTTTTAAAGTTTTATATTTATATATTTATTAAACTTAACAGTTGAGATCGAATATAATCAAATCTAATGGTTAAAAAAAAAAAAAAAAAATCTAGCGATCCAAATTTAAATTCAACGGCTGAAATAATTAAAAAAATATTATTTAACTCAAAAAATTCACCCAAAAACTCTATAAATACGTATATATTTGTTCAAACATTTTTAGGTTATTGGAATTTAAATATTTTTTGGTTAAAATGTTCATAAAATTAATTTAAGATAGTCTACATAATTTTTCTTTTTTAAAGTTATTTTTTAAATAAAAAAACCTAAATTCATTCTTTAATAATTTGGGACTAAAATTTTAAGTAAAAAAGGTTGGAGCAGAAAAACTGTTTCTAGGTTAAAACCTAAATTTGTTAGGCTAAAAATTTTAGGTTTTACTCTAAGAGTTGGAGATGGTCTAAACAAATCAAACAGACAAAGTCTACAAGTTTTAGAAAAGGCCTAACCGAATCAAATACACAAAATAATAATTAAACAAATCGATACACTTCACTCATGTTTTTTTAATACTTGTGGTGCGGTTCAGTTTCAGAGCAGATTTCAAAAGCCAAAACCGAAACCAAACCGTTTCCCTACATTGCTGTTCGGTTTCAAATCGAAACTGTTTCAAAAATGCAAAATCAAACCGTTTGGTGTGGTTCGATTTGGTTCATGTTTTGATTTCGATTTTCGGTTCCAAGTGCCCACCCCTAGGAATTTGATTCCACTCAAGATTTTGTCTTTTATTTGAAATGGGTTTTTCTTTTTAAAGTTTTGGATGGTGGGTTTCGAAAATTTGAATTTGGATTTCAATGTGGTGGGGTTGAGCTTTGATTTCGTGGTGTTGAATTTGACGAAGCAATCCTCCTATCTTATTTACAACGCTACATGTTGGAACTTGAAGTATGCTAAGCCACTTATTTGATGTAATAACTTTTAGAATACTTATCATGTTAAACTCTTATTTGTTTAATGAGAGGGAGAACTTATTGTTATTTACTATGTATTGTACATGTGTTTAGTTAATAACAGAATTAAAGAAATGTATTCAACCTAAGAGAAAAATGATCGAAATAAGTTAAATCAATGAGACCTTTCTCTTATGTTCATTCCTAAAACATTCATAGCCATATTATTGTCAATTGGGTATTGACAATCCGTTGAGGTTAGTATATGTTATATTAACTCAAGCGGGACTATGACCAATCTTAAGTTATTAAGTGTTAGACTCTAAGACAACACATATGGTGCTCAAAAGGTAATTGAGTACACTAAACAACGATCAACCAAGACTTCAAACACACATGTCATGTAATAAGTCATAGTTGCAATAATACAATGTTGTCCTTTGACCTGAGATGTCACAATTGTCTAGTGGTTAGGCCTTGCATCTTTGAATGTGTTAATGGCATTCCATTGATGGTATTGTTGGGATTAAGCTACTAAGTCATGTAAACAAGAGATCTCTAACCTTCTATGATGGATAAAGAGTACCTTGAGAAATGACTTTTTTTTTATTTTAAAAAATTTGATTTTGGTTCGATTCATTGTTTTCTAGCACACCCCTATGCGTGGCCATGCGGCTATTCACATAAGAATCCTTGTACAAAGTCTTCTGACTTTTCTACTACCTACCTTTATATGGACCACGAATCTATGGTATTTTCCTCTTCTTTTTTTGTCCAACACGTATTGAGAGCCATGTTTTCTAAAGAACAATACATTTTTAGTCACCATTGGTACTAATGGTATCACACTAGGGGAACTAACTACTCTCATTGAGTGGAAAAGACCATACAAGATAGTTAGGTAGTTTATTTATCTACACCCACCATACACCTTAACATAAATTCCTGTGAACATCAATTTTGTTGCACCCAAAGATGTTACGAGTATGTGAAAGAAATGTCTCACATCAGAAAATTAAGAAACTATTTAGAGGCCATAGGGTTTTGAGAAACTCCTCCTATGACTGATCGGATACAACTTTATTTTGTTCATTGTATCATAGTTGCTACATGTGATTGTTGCTCCACCTCACTAAATGTTTTTTCTTATTTTTTTTATTTTTTATTTTATCAAAGGTTTACTTTATTTATAACGCGACATATTACATAAGAAAAGGTCCAAATACAATAAACACACAGACAAAAGATAGACCTCCATAGTAACCTAACGGCCCAAAACATAGTTTTGAGCCCTAAACAGAAAAAACACCAAAGCAAACCCTAGCAGCTTTCTACGTCTGCTGACAAATCGAATGAACATCCCCTGTAGCCAGTTGAAATCAAAGTAACCAGAGCCCCAAATCTGGATGAAAAATGAGCCACAGTAGGACCCCAAAATAGAGCCCCAAACTCCTCCACAGATCACCACACAGTAGCCGCCACAAATCGAAGGAAGCCAGAGGGAAAAAACCCACTAGCAACAATGCCAACAAAGGCAAACCAAAGGAAGGAGGTGGTGTGAACACCCGAGCCAAAACTCTACTCACCTTCTAGGAGAAGCGTGATAAATTGCATTGAAAAAAAGTGGGAGCCGATCCGTATTGTGGAGTCAAAGAAGGATGGAGCTGATCCGGATTAGGGAACGTGGGGGGAGGGGGGGAGAAAGAGGGGGAAAAGGTGGAAGGAAGGCGAAAGGAAACAAGGGGGAAAAATGGAAGGAAGGAATAAATGAGAGAAGTTGGAAAATGGACTGAAGTCAAAGAAAGCAAATGCACAGGGGGTTTTGCCACTGGGCAAGGGAAAACTGAAGATGAATGAGAAGAAGAGAAAAGGAAATAAGAGAAAGAAGAAGAGAATGACTGTCACCAACCCTGGTCATAGCTAGGTCGACGGTTGCGAAAAGAAAAAAGCGAAGGACACTCACACACCAATGAGAAAAGCACTTAGAAGGAGAGAAAATCTCTCAAAAGGAGAGATTTTTTTTTTTTGAGAGAGACAAGGAGGAGAACTTAAAATTTTATTTTGTGCGTCACCACATGTGAAATTGGCTATGTTTAGAACATAAACAAAGAAACAAAATTTTTGGTCTTTGGGCCTGTAAGTTTGGGAGCTTTGGGCTTGATAGTTGATATGAAAAGTGAAAACATCCAATTAAAATTCGGTTACGATTCCCACCCAAAATTTGGGTCCAAGAATGATTTGGGCTATCTTCTTAATTACTAAAACATCCTTACCAGCTTAAATTATTACGTCTCCCACGACGGTGACATCGGCCACGTCATCCGGTCCACCGTGAGAGTTTAGGCTATGGCAGATGCAAATCCGTCCAAAAACGGCACCGTTACCAGTACCGCGCTGTGTCTGTTCGCGACTCTGAGTGCTTCGCTTGGCTAGCGTTAGACACCCCCAGCCGAGCAACACCGGTGATCTCCACTTCCGCTCTCCGCCCTGCGCCGAGAGATCTCGAATTCTCCGACCACCAAAACGGTCCATATAATAACCGCTTCAGATATAAGCACCGCCGATTTCGCTGAATCGGCTTCGCTGTTTGTTTCGGTTGGGATCTGAAACGTTTGTCTCTCTCAGATTGAAACGGAGCGTTTAACAATGTCGACGACGGAGGTCGACGGCCAAATGGAAGAGAATTCGAATTCGGATTCGAAACCGATGAAGCGCAGAAGCGACAGCAATGGAGATCTCGTGCAGGAGAATGGCGACCCGGACTCGGCCGACACTCACGATCAGCTCGTCCAGACGGTCATGGAGCTCAAATTGCAGAACGAAATCCTGAAGTCTCAGTTCGAAGGATTTCGGAATTCTCAATCGCCGGAGCCGAGCGAGAAGGAAGGCTGCGAATCAGAGGAGGTGAAGCAGCTGCGTCAAACGATTGAATCGTTGAATGTGGAGCTTCTGGAAGAGAAGCAAACGCGAGCTGCGGCGGAAGTGGCTCTGAAGCATCTTCAGGAATCGCACTGGGAAGCAGATTCCAGAGCTCAAGAGCTCTCTGTAAAGCTCACTGAAGGTCAGATTGTGTCTACATTTCTACGTTTCTTTGATTCTGTTGGAACTAATTGCGAAATTCATAATCTTCGGAGTCTGAATACGTAGAATTGTTTGCTGTTATTTTTGTGCAGCTCAACAAAAGTTGGATCAAGAAATAAAAGAGCGGGAAGAGAAGTACTCCGATCTCGACTCGAAATTCACCAGGCTTCACAAACGAGCTAAGCAGCGCATTCAAGATGTTCAAAAGGTAAATTATCTCGATTATTTTGATCGAACTTTTTCTTGTTGTGTAACTGCCGTTTGAATTAAGCTATTTTGTTTTTTTTTTTCCTCAGGAAAAAGATGACCTCGAGGAACGATTTCGTGTGGTAAATGAAGCGGCTGAGCGTGCATTGTCTCAGCAGACGGCGTTGCAGCAAGAGCTGGACAGGACCAGGCAACAAGCGAATGACGCATTGAAAGCAATTGATGCAGAGAGGCAACAGCTAAGAAGCGCAAACAACAAGTAAATCTCCAGTTAACTTCCTACTTTGACCAATTTGTGTATTTTTGAGAATATCATAACTGTTTCTTTTTTTACCGTTTATTATCTTACCTGTAAATATGCTACTGACAATCAGACTACGAGACAACCTTGAGGAATTGCGGAACCAGTTGCAACCAAAGGAGATTGCTCTTGAAACATTGCAACAAACAGTTTCAGATAAGGAGCAGGTATGAATGTTATGCTTATCCTTTTGGGATTTTCAGTTTCTGCCTTCAAAACTTTTCGGTCGATTGATCAAAGAAGTCCACTCATCCTCTTGTGTACCTATTCAGATATAACCTACTATCAGTTTGTTTTCCGTATGTGGATGCTTGTGTATGTGCTTAGGCCTTAGGGTAACGTCCATGTGATACCCAACTGTTGATTCACTGAATATCTCCAAGGTTTAGAACTTCAGTTTATTTGACGACTACAAATGCTTATACAAACATATATCAGGCTGTTCTATTTGATTATTTTGTAATGCTTCTAGGTTGTGATTACAAATTCAATCTGGATTATTCATTTGCGTAAGATTATTTTAAAAAAATAAACCGAAACATATATATTTTATTGCTGTCTTGCATTTATCTCAGATGTTGGAAGACATGCGAGGGATGCTGCAGGCTGCTGAAGAAAAAAGGCAAGCTTCATTAGCTGAACTCTCTGCTAAACATCAAAAGGTGTATTTGCATTTGTATGCCTAGTTAGCAGCCCTCTTTGTTTATATATAGTCCCTCTCATTACGTTCACCAATAAATTGTGTTTTAATACCCTTTGTATCTGTTTTCTTCAGAATTTGGAGAGTTACGAAGCCCAGCTTGCTGAAGTTTCATCTGATAGAAATAAAGCAACTGAAACTATTTCTTCACTGCAGGTAAGAGCTTTAATCATAACGTTCACTCCATCTTTGACAACTTATATAGATAGGGGTGAAATTTTGTTTTGAAAACTATTTCTTGTTCATAAGTCTTCTAGGAACAGACTAGTATGCTGAACCTTAGATTGTGGCTAAAATAAATAACAATTAACGTGGTAAATCAAGCTTGAGTCTTCCACTCCTGTCAATTGCAGCCCTTTATTATTATCATTATAATCGAAAGGTTTAAAAGCCCACTTACTATACAAGGAGCTGGAAAGTTAGCATCAGAAACAATAAAGTAGAAGTGGATTACTGGCTGCTGTATCCTTTATCTTTGCTTCAATTTGGGATAATAATTTTACTCCATTGCATAGTTTGACTGAATGTTTCTGTAATTTGTAAAGGGATCAGACTAATTAGCTAATGTAATTTTCCAGATGCTAGTTGCAGAGAAAGAATCTAAGATTGCAGAAATGGAAGCAGCGTCGACGGGTGAAGCAGCAAGGCTTAGAGCCACGTTGGAAACTGTTAGAGGGGAGCTTGCTTACCTGAAACAAGAACATGTACAACTCGAACTTATAGGAAAAGTAAAAACTTATGCAGATGGGTTGTTGCATTATGGCTGCCAGGATAAGAATTTTGTTTCCTTTTTTGTGAGAAAAAAAAAATCTTATTGGCAGACCATGATGTGTTCCTTATTGATTTTGTTGACTATCGGCCTTGCCCTCGGTTACTTTATAGGTTCTGACTTTTGGGATATGCTGCTTCTAATTTTTTATGTTCTGAATTTTTATTATTATATCAGGAGAAAGAAAAGGAGAGCTGGGAAGCTGCCACCCAAGCACTGAAAACAAAGCTAGAAATTTCTGAGAGCAACCGAATATGTGCTGATATTGAAGTAGCCAAAATGAGAAGTATATCTCTATTCCTTGCTGAATTTCATCTTTTTAGATATGCTATCTGTGTGTGTGTGTGTGTGTGTGTGTGTGTGTGTGTATGTGTATATATATGTATATCAGTGTTGCATACTTTTCTTATTGGGCAGGCCAGCTGGAATCAGAGGTGTCTGCACAAACACGAAAGCTTGATGTGAGGGATGCTGAACTTGCAGCCCTCAAGGAAGAGGTTTGATTTTACTCTTTTGGAATCCACCCCTCTTCCCCTAACATTTGATGACTGTGGAAGTGTGCAGCGATTCTATGTTTTTATACTTCCCCGTCTCCCTTTATTTTCACTGGGGTTAAACTTAGTGACTATATTGTTGGTAATAATAACAGTTTTAGAACATAACACTTAATTACAAAAGTGGTATAACCATTGATTGTTTGGGGACACATTTGGTTTAGAACTAACAGCAGTTACTTGAATGCTCATGCATTCTTGGAATCTTCCTTTCCGACATCTACTGCAAATTTGGCTGTAATATGTTGTTGAAAATGAAGTTGCTTACATTTAAATATCTCTTGATCTGTCTTCTATCCTCATATGTTTGACCTATTATTTCTTGCAGATCAACCGCCTTGAAACTGAGTTTTCTTCTTACAAAAGCCGTGCTCATGTGCTTCTTCAAAAGAAGGATGCAGAACTGGCTGGAGCTAAAGACTCGGAACAAGTCAAAGCTCTTGAGGAAGCACTGAAAGTGTGTTCTTGCAATTAATCTTTATTTTTGTAGCATGAAGAAAAATCGTGATCTGATGCACTCATCTGAGATTTGTTAATTACATTTTTTTTTTCTGTAGGAAGCTGAAAAAGAAGTATTGTTTGTGAGTGCTGAAAGGAATAAGGCCCTTCAAGATCTTAAGGAAGCTTTGAAGAATCATGATAAAGAAATAGCAGAAAGGTAAAGTTATAATCTGCTACAGTGAGCTTGCCAAATTTGGGATTGTTTTCAAAGTTTCCTAATATGACCAATGAAAAAGGCAATATAATTATAAAGTAAATAAATAAAGCACCGTGTGCTCTGTTGTGACCAATTTCAACATTTCAGTGTTTTAAACTTGTAGCCAATTTTTCACCATTTTCATGACCAGAATTATTTTAATCATGGTGGCTGTTGCTTCCCATGTGGTTTGAACTTTGAACCTTGTTTGTTGCTTTAAAGCCTTCCACTTTTCATGGAGCATTGTTTGATTGTGCACAGAGTTAGGTAATAAACTTCTGTGAAGTGTTAAGCAATGATCTTGATCTTTCAGTTCCTTACTTGTTACAGAGATGCTGCTCTTTACAATGCCATGCAGCAGATCAAGAACTTAGAAACAAAGCTTGAATCTGCTAATGCCCATTACCGATCAGCGAAAGAAGCATGGGAAGCGAACCTTAATAGTTTGGAAGAAACATGGCGGGGTAATATCTCCACGCCAATCTACTTAAATATATCTATTATATTTTATTTTCCTTTCTATGTTTATCCTATTCCTTGGTCTAGGAAATACGTATTGTTCCAAGTTTGAGAGCAGTTATTCATGGAATAGTCATTTTTTCCAGTAAGATGTGACACACTGAGAGCTCAAAATGAATCGTCTTCTGGAGAAGATATCAAAAAAGAATTGGAAGACCTCAAATTACGGTATAAAAAGCTGAAGGTAAGTTGCGTTAATTTTTCATATATTTTTCCTGTTACAATGTCAGTATTTGTTTTATCTTAATTGTGTTCATCATTTGTAGGAGGAGCACAGTTCATTTCGTGATCTTGCTGATAGAATGATCGAGGAAAAGGACAGTGAAATTTCTAGACTTGTAGATGATAATAAAAATCTTCATCAATCGTTGGAGTCAAGATCACAAGTAGGTTATTTTTTCTTGACTGACATTTAAACTTTATCTTTACACTTCACTGTTCTGATGATGTTATTTCGATATGACCTCAGGCTGATCGCCATGATAACTATAACACTGGTAGGTGGATCTGCAGTACAATTTCTTTTAATTTGTTCCAATTAGATGAAGAGTTGTGTATTACTTGAATTATGGCATTCTAACCTTATGAGGGTTCTTAGTGGAGTTTAACGCATCAATCACTTTTTGACGTTTGTGTAATCAGGCATGCATAAACAGGATGCTGCAAGTATAAGCACCGCTGCTGCAGAACAACAGATTCTGGTAATTATATACTCTGATTATTTTTTAATGCGAAATTTTTTGGGACATTCTGAAGGGAGAACTTGGGTATTTCATTGAACCTTATTAGCATCAACTTAGACTGTCCATGTGATTCATTTTTTGTTGTAATGAACTTGATGGTTATGAGTTATTACTATTGAAGACAAGTAAGCTGTTAATCTCCTTTTCATGCTGTGCATTCAAATGATCATGTGTGGCATAATATGAATTTTAGATTTTGGCAAGGCAGCAAGCGCAAAGAGAGGAAGAGCTAGCACAGTCACAACGGCACATTTTAGCGCTTCAAGTGTGTAATTTCCCATCTTGATTGCTACTTCTCTGTAGTGTAGTTCTGATATATGTTTTTTTTCTTCAACTCAGGAGGAAATTGAGGAGCTGGAGCGTGAGAATCGTCTGCACAGCCAACAGGTACTGAGAAGCCTTGTTTTTGCAGATTTTTGCCCCTATTCGTTTTGCTTGATTGATTTCAGTTGTTTGGGAACTGTTTTTGTAATTTTAGTAAATTTATAGAATGCGGGCAGTCAGTAGATTTATCATGAATTCAGCATATCCAAAAGGAAAATGCTGGTGTAACCGAAAATATTTGTTTGTTTTTCTTAATACATATTGATCTGATGAATGTCACATATGTAGGAATCCATGTTGAAGGATGAGTTGCGGAACATGGAAAGATCGCAGAAGAGGGAAGGAGTAGATATGACCTACCTGAAAAATGTGATCTTAAAGCTTCTTGAAACAGGTATTTTTACGAAGGGCTAAACCGAAGTACATGTTTTTTGTGATGTAATTTGGTTTTTGCTACATTCAAAAATCTAGTGAGACGCGAACATACAAGTGGTGTTGGAAAGTCTGAATGTTTTTATTATTCAAATAGGTGAAGTGGAGGCTCTATTACCTGTAGTTGCTATGCTTCTTCAATTTAGTCCGGACGAGGTAAAATCTTATCTCCTACTTGATGCCGTATAGTTGGTTGTTTATACCATTACTAGGGTTCCTTTATCATTTTACTAGATTATCAGTTGCATTCTAATTTAATGCATTTTATGTACGAATGTAGTTGCAGAAGTGTCAACAAGCCTACCGCCAATCGGCAGATGTTCCTCCTAGCTCGGCTAGTGATACTTCAGGATCCGGTGTCTCTCTTTTCTCAAGATTCTCGTTTTCATAGCCGTAGAACTGTAGAGACTTCTTTGCACGGATGCTGTGACAGCTAACTGCTTACCTCCAGATTCAGAGGTGGTGAAGGTGCGGCCATAGCACATCTTGTATTCTTTTTGTAACACTGAACATTAAATGTAAAGTACGACACAACCATATACAGCGCAAAGAGATAGCGAGAGAGAGGGTGAACAGTTTTTGGCCATGCTTGGTTATTCTATCCGGAAGGAAGCCCCTCTTCTCCATTGATTTGTTGTAGAGTGTAACAGAAGCAAAATCATGATTTTGGAGATTATATCGGAAAGTTGCGGTTTTACGCAACATCTGATGTTACGAGTGATATACACTAGTGAGATAGTAGCCTCAGCATTCAGCTGGTTTCTTTTTACTCTCTTCGCGCTCTTGTACGTAGCTGTTGCATGTCATTGTTTTTTTGGCAGCCAAGTGAGCAATTCTTTGTTTTTGTTTCCATGGTTGTGGATCGATTTGGGAGTTGTGACCATCCATTTCGCCATCTGCTGGTTCGGCAGGTGGGTGAGGATGGCCCCTTGTCCACAGTAAATATGCAGTCTCTATCCCGTGATTCGGCCATTGGTGTATGAATACACGCTCTTACATAATTGGTAATGGAACTATGGATAGTGATTTCAGCACTTTTTTTCTTTTGTACCTTCTGCACATCCATGTTAATCTTGACGGGTTATTTTACTTGAGTTGTTCAATCTAACGGTTACAAATAAGGAAAGTGTGTATGAGGTGAGCAACGGGGTGTGAAAATAATTTTTCCTAGAGCAGTATCTGATCAGATCGTTAAGGCCAACTTTCGTCCATGCTCGACGATTGGGTCTCGCAGTAGTTTTTTTTTTTTTATCCACCAGAAGAGTACCGACAGGACATTAAGATCAGCCATGTGCAATGCCTTTCTGTGTATATATTGCCCAAAGATTTTTAAAATTTTCCCAGTTCGATTTTTCCAATTTTCCCAGTTAGATTTTTTCTTCAAATAGCAATATAAAAAATGAAGAGTGTTACTGAGATTAAAGGCTACGTGAGAACAAGAAAAAAACAAAGACCGGTTACAAAGGGAAAGACCACCAAACGCTCTTGTCTAAAATGCGTTTCCTCCTCTTCTAAATTCAAACCAATTTCCTCGTAACTAATATTAGATTAATTTAGAACATCGCTCGAACTGTAAAAACAATTAACAAACTTTACTCACTGAAGGATTGTATTATTCATTACTCTGAGCTTATGACAACAAAATTTAAACATCGGAAATTGACTTCAACTTCATAAACATCAAACGACAAACAGTTCGGGACCCAAAAAAAAACACAGCAAACAAAAACAAAACAAAGATCCTAACAAATCTAGTAGAAATTAATGTTTCAAAACAGGATAAAATCAATGTTTCATGCATGCTTTGCCTGGAACTCCTTCATGAAAGCAACCAACTTCTCCACCCCGGCCAAAGGCATTGCATTGTAAATCGAAGCCCTCATCCCTCCCACCGACCTATGCCCCTTCAGCTGCACCATCTTCTCCTTCGCCGCCTCCTTCACGAACTCCGCCTCCAACTCCGCCTTCTCCAGCGTAAACGGCACGTTCATCAGCGACCTCACCGACTTCTCCACCGGGCACCGGTAAAACCCCTTGCTCTCATCAATGGCATTGTACAGAATGTCAGCTTTCCTCTTGTTCTTCTTCTCAATCTCCACCAACCCGCCCTGCTCCAGCAAATCCTCGAACACCAATCCGCACATGTAAATGCCGTAGCACGGCGGCGTGTTGTACAACGACTTGTTCTCGTCCTGGATCTTGTAGTCCAGCATCACCGGCGTGACCGGCTGAGCATTTCCGATCAGATCCTTCCTGATGATCACAATGGTTACCCCAGATGGCCCCACATTCTTCTGCGCCCCGGCGTAGATGATCCCAAATTTGGAAACGTCCACTGGCTTGGAGCAGAAATTGGAGGACATATCGGCGATCAGGAGGCCGTTTTTCGGATTCGGGTAGGTTTTGAACTCGACGCCATGGATTGTTTCATTAGCGCATATATGCAAATACTTGGCGTCCGCGCTCTGCTCCAATTCCTCGAAAGCTGGAATCTTTGTGTACTTTTCGGATTTCCCAGACCAGATCACTTTTGGGTTCGAATACTTCTGCGCCTCCTTGACAGCCTTATCGCCCCACGACCCGGTTACCAAGTAATCGACTTTCTCGTCGGGTTTGCAGAGATTGAGAGGGATGGCGGCGAACTGGGTGGTGGCGCCGCCCTGGAGGAAGAGGACGGAGTATTCGTCCGGGATGTTCAGGAGGGTTCGGAGGTCGGACTCGGCCTTCTGGATTATGGAGAGGAACTCTTTGCCTCTGTGGCTCATTTCCATGACGCTCATCCCAGATCCACGCCAGTTGTAGAGCTCCGATTGGGCCTTCCGGAGGACGTGTTCGGGAAGAACGGCGGGTCCCGCAGCAAAGTTGAAGACCCGATCTTGGGATTCGGACTGGGCAGGCGATCGATCTTGGATGTGGGTGGTGGTGGCTGAGCATTTGACGGAGATGGGTTTGGCGGGGTTTAGGGTGGTGGAGGTGGTGGTGGTGAGGCGGGTGGCGGTCATGGGGATGGTGGCGAAGGGCGTTTTGGGGTTTTTGAGAAAATTGGTATTTGGGTTTTGGAGGAGGAGGGAGTGAGGTGTGGTTGCCATTGCCATGGTGGCGGTGTTGCTGCTTCAGAGCAAGCTAGAGAGAGAGAGAGAGAGAGAGAGAGAGAGAGAGGGAGAGGGTTTGGTGGCAAAGATCTGTAACATGTTGGGGGTATTTATCTAATTTAAAAATTAGGGAAAATTTGTAAAATTGAATATTCGAAACAGGGAAGAAGTTGATACTGCCCAAATCAGGGGGGTTGGTGAAGAAAATGTTGAAAAACATGGAAACGAGCAGCAGGACGTCGTTTAAGTCATACGACGTCGTTTGCAAGTAATAGACTTGCACTCCAAGTCTGAATAATATAAGTTGCGGCGGCTCACAGGTTAAGGTAAGTTTATGCTACGTAGAAGTGTGTGTGATGCTTAAAACCTACAAAGCAAAATTGGTATTTTGCTCTATATTATATAGAAACGGAAACCAGTCATTATATGCTTTTTTTTATTTTTTATTTTTTACTAGTACAAAGTTCATGATGGCTTTCGAGAAGTGGCAGGCAGCAATTGTTTTCTACCGAAAAAAATTGGCATTTACCATTGTTTAAAAAGCGCAAACATAAACCATGCTCCAAGAAAACCATGGCTGCTTTCTCAGGCAAACAATTTGAGGCTGCAAACCCTAGAAATCTAGAGTAACCAAATTTTCCCAGGTGCAGCCACTGTTGCTGAATAATTATGTGATGTTTGTTAGCCAATTAACCCTCAATTAACAAAGTCATCATATGTAATGTTTGTTAGTGTGTGTGTAAGGGGCCTGCTATAGTTGTTGAGTCTGCAGCAGAAACTTTGCTGGTTCTGAAGTTGCAATGTAGCCAAACTTGCAAGTACTGTACTTCCTGTGAACCCCTGTCAGTCTCCCCGTCGACGCCTTCTGGTGGAATCCCACCATCAAACTTGAGCACTCTCTGTTACCAAGTAATTCAAGAGTTATTAGTAAAGTTTTCAAGTAATGATGATTTAGTTATTGTTTTATAGATGGATGGGAAAAACCAAAAAGAACTCACAAGAGCTGTTCTTCTGAGTAGTTTGTGTGCCACTCGCAGGTTCTGCTCCACTGCTTGAACCCGGAAAGAGTGCACTGAGCAGTGTAGACTGCAGCAGCAGCTAACAAAGATGGTGGAAACTTCAGCATTTGGTACTCCACAAGAGAGAGCTCGATCAAGAAGAACGATAGCAGTTCAATCTGTTTTGAGGACATTAAAGAAAAAGGACTCAGAATCTCGTTGGTGCGAGAAAACAAAATTGATCTTCGATGAACCACTACTGACCTTGTTGTCGGATTGAGCAGCCTTGAGGAATCTACTCATGAAAACATACGGCGTTGCTACTGACATGTTAAACTGCAGTGTGTTGAGCATCAAGTTCTCCTGCACAAAGGGAAGAAAAATTAGAACTCGTGCTCCAAGAAGTAACTTTATTTCCATAGTATGCGAAACCGTTAAGGATATTCGACCAAAGAAAGAACAACGAATTACCATTTCCAGGACTTCCTGCCTTGTGTAAGCCTTATCGGATATGAGAATCAAATCCCCGACAATAGGAGCAGAAACTTCCTCATACTTGCATGCTAAAAGCATGGCAACCAGACCAACCAACTGAAGTTTCTTTCTTACAACCGTACGCCGGGACAAAAATCTATCGATGAGATTCACAGTAAGAAACAATGTCTCCTTCAACAGCTCAAACTTGTCCTGCACCTGTTGATTCGGATAACCAGATTAGTCATTCGTTAATAAGGTTGATTGAAACAAACTGCATTGATGATTAATGCAAGAGAAACCATTTGCCATTTTCGTAAAATTGATCGATTAGGAAAGAAAAGTAAACCTCAATAAGCCAGTCAATTAGTATAGCCCTCATCTTCTCATTGATGTCACAATGTTGCCCCATATAGTCAGGTGGGACACAGCTAAAACCCTGCAAATATGAGTGTTGGTTAAGTTCGTTACCACAGTTGGGATGAAATGGATGTTTTTCTTACTTTTGTTTTTCGTCGAAAAAGGAAACTTCATTAGTGGTTTTTTGCTGAAATAGGAAGCAAATCAAATTCCTTCGTGACAAAAATGTACAAACATTTTACAGAAAATGTTTTGATGTCGATTAAAATGCAATGCCGGATTATTCTTACACGAAAAATTTAAGGACCTGACATAAATGCTTCCCATATGCAGATATTGCTATTCTGTTATGACCTTAGAAAGAAATCAACTAAAGATTTACTTGTACTTCCAGATATGCAACTCTAATTAGTACAGGCACATAGCAAGTTCTTCGGGCGCGTGAAAAAGTTCTTCAGCATGCCTTCTCGCGAATAATTCAAGTTATGTTTCTCGAGTAATTTGTAGAATTTCATATCAAGGATCATTTGAAAATGAATTTGTTAAGCCTAAATCGAAATGGTTCAGTAATAAAACAGTGAGCAATTTTTACCTCCGTTCTCCTATAGTAAGCATAGAGATCCTCAACATAGTCTACAACTGCAAGCGGATTCTTCAAATCGCTGCCATCAATGTCCACAATCGGCTCTTCCACAATGTCCACCATTTCAACCTCCTCCTGTAAGATCAAATTTTAAACAAATCAGCAAATTGGGTTTTTCCAACAAGTAAAAAAAAATTAAAAAACTCAACATGTTTTACAGAAAGAAGGAAAGATATACAGCATCGTTTGCTTCCTCCGGCTCTGGTTCTGCTTGTTCTAAAAACATGGGCTCTGCATCCTCCGGCATTGCTTCTGCTTGCTCTTCAGGGGACTTGAATTCGTCATCTACGAATATACTCGTGCAATCTCCAAAACCAGTTGAGTTGGTGGCTGTAGCTGTTGTGTTTGGCACCTTGGAGATCTTAACTTCCTGCAGATATAAATTCCACCAACCCAATCTATCAAATAAGGTAAAACAGATAAGAAAACTTGGAAATCAATCCTGGGGATGGATAGCGGTACCTTGAAACAAGATTGCTGAGTGCTAATTTGTGCAGCAGACTTCCTGTAAAAAATGCAAAACAATTCAAATTTCATAACGCAACAATTCAAGTAAAACTTAAAAGCAATAGAAGGATCAAATTCAAACCTTGTGATTGGTCTGTGCGCTGGATCTGCCTGTTTCTTCTCATAAACTTCATGTGTTCTGAGATTAGAACATAAACACACAAAAAACATTAATAAACAAAAAAATAAATTCAAGAAATCATGCCTGTGAAAGATGAAAAATGCGAAATGCAATAAGTTTACGAAAATTACTGCAAAAAGGGTCTCTTGTTAACTACACAAGGGTATGCCGGAGCTCCTGACAAACTCTGATTAATGACTCCAAAAGCCCTCCTGGTCTGCCTAATCTGCTGCTGTCCACGCTTTCCGGCACATAGTCCTCCTTTATGTTAATCGAAAACCGAAAAAAGTCAGAATCTTGGGAAAATTTTCACTCTCAAAATCTCAAAATCTAAATGCCCAGATTGCAAAAAAATAACCCCATTTCAGTGATTCATTCACCTCGCATATTTGTGTGTCTGGTCAGACTAGAACGGTTCTCATTAGAAACAGCCATTCTTTGAAGTTTAGGATTCCTTAAGGAACAATCAATCAATCAATCAATCAAATCAAACCCAATTGAGCAAAGAGGCTAAGAATTCTCAGTCACCCTAAATTTCTTCCCTCCAAGAGAGCCTCTAGAGAGAGAAAGAAAACAGGAAGAGAGAGGGGGGGGGGATTGAAATCTCTGCAAAATACAGTGAGTTGTAGTAGAGAATCTAGAGATAAAGACAGAGCTACTCATAAAGGACAGAAATCAGTGGGTATTTGTCCCAATAGGATACCCTTCTACATTTTTCAAATAGAACGGCTAGTGCAATCTGACCGTTGGATCATACGGATTGAGATGACTTTCTAGGTAATGCCCCTATAACAACGGTCACCTGGGTTGGCAATCGCATGTGGGCGTCGGCCTAGGGCCCTATGACCCTATGGCATTTCAAAATTAATCTAAATTTCATGTCTCAAAGTGAGAACTTATTCAAATTTTTTATGAATTTTATCCAATGATAGGGGGTCGGACTCCAAAAAACTATGCGCTCCAGCCCACCGGAGCCTTCTGTTTCTTTTTTTTTTTTTGGAAATATTAAAACAACATATTACGATAATTGTCACCTAATTAGAATGGTTGTATTTAGAGCACTTCCACCGGAGGTGGAATAGCCTAGGTAACAAACCAGCCCATTTCGAACATACCCAGAAGCCAGCTTATTTGGCTAGCGCGTGCAGAACACTTGCGACTGGGCGCAAGTAGGAGACAAGGGTGCAGGCGGCGGGGCCCACTTGTCAGCCCACTTGTGTTTACCCGGATGAGGGCTACGTGGCCCTCCTCAGAATCGTTGGATTTCCAATGGCTAGTTTTTGTAGGCCATTGGATTTCCAACGGTAAAAAAAAATTAAAATTTGACTTAAAATGGACCATCCGATCATAGATCAACGGTCCATGTTTTTTTCACCAAAAAAAAAAAATTAAAACAAAAAAAAAAGGCCCAACGGTCAGAATTTTGACCGTTGGCCACGTGGCAGCCCGTTGGCTATTGGATTTGAATATTTTTCAAATCCAACAGTCCAGATTAATTAACAACATTAAAATTTATTAAAAATTATGATTTTTTTTTTTTAAATACAGAAAATTTTTAAAAAATTAATTTCTTTTTTCTATAAATACCTAACCCTCATCTTCCACCTTACACCACATTTCAATATTTTCTACACTTTCTACATTTGAATATTTTGTACACTTTGAGAGAGAAAAAATGACTTCGTGGAAGCTCATTGAAGATGTTACGTTGTGTGAATGTTGGGTTCACACTACTCATGATCCGATTACGGGTAATGAGATGGATAAGCGAGAAATGTGGAGTAAAATTACGAAGGTGTTTTGCGATGTACATGGAAAAGATGCCAAATCTAGTCAAGGTCTTCAAGGTCGTTGGAAAAAACTCAACGCATCCTTTACGTGGCGTGTCGGGATTGGTTGAAAATCTTATCAGAAATCTATCTACAAAATAATACGTTCGGATAATGACACGTGGCGTGACAAGATTGGTTGAAAATCTTATCGAAATCTTGCCTAAATTATTGTAAACAGGAAGTGACACATGGCTTGTCAGGATTGGTTGAAAATCTTAGCAGAAATTTATTCATAAAATAATACGTTCGGATAATGACACGTGGCGTGACGAGATTGGTTAAAAATCCTATCCGAAATTAAAACTATTTTTTTAATTTATTATTTTATAAAAAAATTATTTAATATTTTAAATGGACTGGGTGCCAGCGCATTTTGTAGGGATGGAGATCGTTTGTGCCAATGCATTTTTAGACTGGGTGCCAACACATTTTTTTTTTGGTGGAGATGCTTTGGCCTATTACTGTTCATTAGAGTCTATTATTGTTCACTGAAGTGGATAAATGGGCTAGATGCTGGCGCAAAGTCTTTAGGGGTGGAGTTGCTCTTAGAAGATTACTAAATTTTGGATATTGTAGCATCTAACAGAATTGGTATGTACCTTCTTGGGATGACCAAACTATTTCTAAGTTTAAATTTTAAACTAAAAGACTTCAATCTTCTTAGAGATGTGTAGAAATTAAGGGGATTAGTATTGTATTTATTCACAAATTTGAATTCTTCAGCGTTGCTCGAATGTCTACTGGGCAAAAGTTTCTGATTGCGATGGTAACGTGATTGCTTTTTTATTTTAAAACTTACGATGTTAAGCAGCTAATGAAAGTAGGGGTGGGCAAACGGGTAAAGGAACCGCGGGTAGGGGCGGGTAGTGTAGGTTCGGGGCGGGTACGGGCCGGGTCCCTTTTTTTTTTTGGAACAAACGGGGTGGGGCGGGCCGGGGCATGGTTATTTACGGGGCGGGCCGGTTCCTACACCTTAGAAAAACGGGGCCCCGGACCGGCCCGTTTCATATTATAATCAACGGTTGAGATTGAATGATAACCTATCATTCAATCTGAACCGTTAATTTGTAACCTAGGTTTCCAAATCAGTTTCAGACTTCAGTGTTCAGTCTCAAATCTCAAACTCTCCAACACTCCAACCCTTTCTCAAATTCGCGGCGCCGCTCCTCCGTCCACCTTCTCCGACACGACACGACTCCAGTGTTCACTTGTAGGAGGTGATGGGGATTTAGAGAAGGGTCCGATGACTGCACAGCCAAACCAGAACTCTCTGGCGGAGCCATCGCCGTCACCGTCTCCGTCTTCCACGACGTCGGCGCCGGCTTTGGTGCTTTCCAACTCCGGAAAGCGGATGGACCAGGCGGGGAAGAAGAAGTACTTGAAGCAGGTCACCGGGCGGCACAACGACACGGAGCTCCACTTGGCGGCTCAGCGCGCGGATCTAGCCGCCGTGAAGAAGATTCTCGGCGATATCGATTCGCAGATTGTGGGGACAGTTAGCGGTTGAAGGAGTGATGAATTTTGGTTGAAGGAGGTTATCGAGAAGGTCCTCGCTGAGCCGATACGGCTTCATTTGGTTGTGGCTAATATTGGAACTGGGTCTCGTATGACATTTGCAAGCATGTATGTGTTCTTACTCATATAAACACCTTAATCTTAATTAGTATATAATTTAGATACATTTTAATTAAGAGAAGCAAATTACGGATTTTCTTTTGTTGTTTGTTTGAAATTACAGTTATAAAAAAAAAATTGGGATCCAGTGTTCCATTCATCATTTCTACTTCAAGTGGAATTTTTGGAAGAGATGCTCTTACCCATGAATTCAAAGAGGTTTCGTGGTTGTGTTTTTCGTGTATGCCATGTTTTTGTTTATTAATTTGCAGCAAGTTCAAGTCTTTACTGATTTCAGATGAAATGTGATTGTTTAGGTTAGGTGGGGAGAGGTTTGTGGTGATGGAAGTGATGAAGATTGCTCTATACCAGCAAAGGATGTGACCTATGACATCCTTTTGACTGTTGGCTTTGTGCCAGGATTGAAAGTTGATGCCATCCTGCTATTACGAACAATAAAGGTGCCAAATTTTACATTTCTGTTACACTTTTCTTTGATATGCTTTCTTGGGAATATTTACATTTCCTTGAACATTATCCTGATGCATCAAATTTTGTTTCTGTTACAGATATGAAACTGTTCATGTGATGAAGGTACTACAAATGTGTCCATCTTTGCATTAAATCACCGGATTCGTTTAGTTTAATGGTCAAATTATTAATTCAGACATTTGCTAACTGTTTGATCTGTTTTTGGATTGTTGTGTGCTATGGAATTGTGTAATATGTTGGATGTTGAGATGGCATTTAGAAACGCATGCTACAACTGATAAATGTTTTGAGATTACTGCTGATAATAGTTTTGGTGCTTGGTTTGTCTGTTGTTTCGAGAGTTTAAGACGCACTGATGATACTATTGAATCGACAGTTATGTGAGAGAAATTGCATCATGTTGTGAAACAAATATTGATTTCCATTGACAGGGGTTTTGTAAAACTACTGATACCTTTCCTAGTTGCTTCTTTCCTGGTTCTTTTGTGTATCCTCAAATTTGACAGGGGTTTCGTATAAGCAATTATACTTGGTATGCACATAACCTCATTCTGCTATTTGGTTCTACAAGCTTCTTCCTTTTCGTCAGCACTGGAACCACACCTCATTCTGCTTCAATCTTAGTATGCCCATAACCAGATTAAAAAAAATAAAAAAATAAAAAAAAAAAGTTATTGGACCCGTGGACCCGTCCGGCCCGTTTGATACGGGCCGGGTTAGGTCCGGTTCCCAAACTTAAAATCCCTACACCCGGCCCGCCCCGGCCCGTTACATTTTAAAACGGGTAGGTCCGGTTCTTCCAAATTTGGGCCCGGCCCGGCCCGTGCCCAGCCCTAAATGAGAGTGTTTCTTTTGTTATATTGTTGTTTACGCTGGTAATGTACTCTCGCGCCAAAGCAAGGGAGAGTTTGAAGAATTGCGGGTAGGTTTGTAGCGCGAGAGGCTATGATAAAATCTTGTAAAAGTATTGACAATATTTTCTATTGCATTTATTTAAAAAATTAACATGATTGCCCAATTTTGGTATACAAATTTTTTCAAGGGAGTTTGAACATGACTGACATCATTGCTTACACATGAGACCAATGCAAGGGGGCTCTACTATTGTATATGAAATCTACTTATATTAGAGAGTGTATCAGTACTGACGTTAGTTGAGTGCGTCTTACTCAAATAGAACAATCCTTTAATACAATACAATACACCAAATTTAAAATGAATGAAGGAATTACTGGAGAAGGTATGAAGGGCTGGTTTGGTATTGTTGTGCTTTGAAAAAAAGTTGCTTCTGCTGTGCTGTGAGAATAAGCAGCTGTGAAATAAAGCAGCAAAGTGTTTGGTAAACTTTTTTGTAAAAGTACTTTTGAAAAAAAAAAAGCAGTATTATAGTGTTTGGTAAACTTTTATGTAAAACAGATGTGAAAAAAAGCCGGTTTTTCAAAGCTGGGTTTTGTAACTTCTTGTTTTTGGCTTTTTTTCATCCAAAACTGTGAAAAAAAACTGAAGCTGAATGTTTACCAAACACAAAAACAGCTCGCAACTTTTTTTTATACCAGCTTTTTTTCAGAATCACCTCAGTACCAAACCAGGCCGAAGAAATTATCATATCAGCTTTTTGGTGGCTCGTTAAATACTTTCCATTAATATGAAAGGCAAGATAAAATAGGGAAATAGGGAACAAAATAACATGATAGCGAAAGCGTTATAAATAGATTAGAATTAAAACAATATTAACCAATATGAATCAGGTTGACTAGAACAATGTGTTTTCTACATGTGCAACTAAGTTCCAATTTTACTTCCCGCATCCACTTATTACACTACAAATTTAGTGATATTTATCTGTCATTCTAAGTAAGAGATCTTAAGTTCGAATTTTGTAACTCCATTCTAATTTATTTTCACCCTTTAATGTAAATATTTTGTTGTATAAAAAACTCGATATAGTTTTTAGATTAGCTTAATATAAATTAGTAAACAAAAAAAGAAAAATCATTAACTTGCGTGGCACAACGTGAAAAAGTTAAATCACTGCAAAATAACCATACAAGTCGATATCCAAAGTTGAACACTTATTTCGCTACCTCTACTGTTACTCAATTTGCAAACATGAGATCCAGCCATTTGTAGTATATTTCAAAAGTGAAACGAGTTTTAGACAAGCCCAGGCAAACACATGTTCTTATTTGTCTATTGATTTTCCTATAATTCGTTCAATCTAATGGCAAAAAATTAACACGGCCGTGTAGAAGTAGAAAAAAGAGGTGTTGAATACCTAAAGCTAACCAAAATTGATGAAGGTTCACCCATACTCATTCAAAAGACGATCCTCGAACGAATTATTAAATATATATATATACAAATTTTGTCATACAAAATATTTCACAATGCTCCTTAACCAGCATAATTTTGTCATACCTAAGGCTAACCAAAACTGTTAGAACCGATAAATAAAAGGGAAAGGAGTACAGGGAAGCAAAATGTTACAATGTGCAAAACCTGGGGTGTATCTGAGGACCTTTTAGAGATACACCTGCAGTGCAGAAAGCAAAGGAAGAATTATTCATGAAAACTGAGAGAGAGAGAGAGAGAGAGAGAGAGAGGAAGAAGGCACAGTAAACATACATGCCATTTTTGTTAGTTTACGACAATAATTTCACTTGAAGAGACTAGATAGTCGACGGAGACCAGATATTGGCTTTTCTGCTACTTGTTTGCGTTTCCGAATCTCCTCAACCCCACTGCTGAAATGACTAGATAGTGGAGGTGGACTGCTTCTCTCCTCATCTGTTTCTTGTCTGAGTTCTGTAATCTTCTCACGGATCACTTTCCTTGTTACAGGATACCTTCTCTGCTCTAACATATTTTCCGGATTAAGAGTCTCCTCCTGACTTGAATTACGCTTCTTAATATTCTTCTTCTGCTTATTCTGGAACTTATCATGCTTATCATTCTCGGAAAGCTCTCGCTTTTTCCCAATCACCTCTTCTGGCAACTGACATTTTTTCTTCTCCAATATATTTCCCAGAACTGAAATCAACTCCTTCTGGGGTAATTGAGTTGTTTCAACAACCTCTTGATTATCGATAGCAATGTCCGGATCCAAAGCTTCTTTCACCTTATGTTTCTTGGACAAATCTTCTTTTAGTTCAGGGGTATCAGTTGTACGGCCACGTTTTCTATCCTTCGTGAAATTTTTGTCAACGCTCTCCGGCTGCAGGCGGTAGTCGTCCTCGTTCTCCTGAACAACTTCCTTCCCTCTCAAAATCCCACTGTCCATGGTTTCTAGAATAA
The DNA here is from genome assembly GCF_963583255.1 of Pyrus communis. Taxonomy (NCBI): domain Eukaryota; kingdom Viridiplantae; phylum Streptophyta; class Magnoliopsida; order Rosales; family Rosaceae; genus Pyrus; species Pyrus communis. The sequence continues at coordinate 15,102,969 of NC_084803.1, read as the reverse complement.
CTTTTCCTAAAACAAACCTAATCTCACGCATATGACCTTTCCCAAGTGAGTGGCAATCAATCTCAAAATTCTTCCTTCCTTGATTGTAATATTCGATGTCGTTGGCCAGCACTTCAACAATTGCAGCAACTTGTTTAGCCATATTCTTTGATAAAAATACCTGAAAGAATCACACATATGAAATAACATATAAGCACTCCAACCAAAGAAAATTTTTATACAAGCACACCAACAAATATTTCGGAACTGCTACAAGGGCTACCACCACACCAGGGATGGCATTTTACAGTAACAGCAAATAGTAGGCATGATACGGTAAAATTGTAAAAGGTAACACTTAGGGCTGGTTTGGTATTGCTGTGCTTTGAAAAAAAACCGCTTCTGTTGTGTTGTGAGAATAAGCTTATTTTTGCTGCTTCACGTTTTCAGCTTTTTTTCACCCAAAACTGTGAAAATAAGCTGTTTTTAAGTGTTTACCAAACCAGTACTTAGTTTATAGTCCAAGGATTTGTGACATACTCCTGTAATACAAAATCAAGGCATGATATGGTAAAACTGTAAAATGTAACAAAAGTTTAGATAAAAATTCTGCGATGTGGTTGAATATTAATACCAAGTTCTATACCAACAGCATTTAATGATGGGATGAAGAAAATGCAGATAAGTGGCATGAGAGACACATTGAGTTCCAGCTCAGGAAGTGAATATCAATAAGACGTACTTACCAACCCAGAGAATGGAAAAACAGGATATCTGGACATTGATTCATCGGGATCTTTCGTTGCAGTTAAAGCGGCAATATAATCTAGCACAACAGAAGCTAATTGTGAAACTTGTTTTGCAAGTTCTTCCTCTGATTTAAATTCACACGAGCCTGAGATCTCAGGTACATAGTTAACTATTGATGCAACATTCTCTCTGGAAAATTTAACACCTTCTTCCCATTCTTCATGATACAGTACGGAAGCAAAAGTCAACACTACAAGAGCATCTTGTGGGTTATTGACTAGTGCCAGATGAAATGCCAACAGTCCGACCCTGTTACAATGACAATTAATTAGCAGTGACATCTGCAGTACATATAGAAACCCAACTATTGTATAAAAAAACTGAAATCCCAATGTGATTAGAGGTAAGGCACAGGGCTCAGCAAGCATAGGCTCATTGTCATATAAATTGGTTAAAAAGAAATTTAAAATAGTGCCCAGGACCAAGTTCATATCAATAAATGAAATGCCACGATGTGTTGGATATTATAATCTAATAGAAGCAATAAACAATTTATCTCACCATAAAGAGCAGTGACCAGGCCGATCACAGCTAACCACTTTATCCATATTCGAGAATAATTTCTGTTGAAAAAGAAAGAAAAATCAAAATCCAACGAAACTGCAGGGTTGGGCATAAATTAATTTGGCTCCACATGAAAGAAAAAAGAGTCATAGACTACAGACCTACATTTTGAGTAATAGAAAAACAAATACCACAAGCACACACAAAACCGTTGTGGAAGAAGAATTAGAAAACTCTCAACAGTTCTTGTTCCATAAATTATATTCAGGAGACGTGATAAAAGTTATAACATTATTAACATATTAAAAAAATATATTTTCAACTTAGGATTGAAGAAAACTGAGACCCTTCTAGATCATGAAGAATCCAACTTAGAAGTATCTCTGCAATTTGATTCCTCTTCAAACTCTTGCAAAGTTACTGTATCAAACCACACTCGATTTGGGATGCAAAGAGATCCTTCTGTAGTTTTCAATGCATTGATTTTTACAAATCCTATATTCTTCTTCTTGCACAATCTCCTAAGTTTCCAGGATTATGGATTTAAAAATCTCTTTGGTTAAAAATTAAAACATAAGGAACTTTTTTTTAGTGCTTACCATCAACATCGTGGAACTCTGAATACCTTTCAAGTTTTTACTCTGTTGATCAAAGTATGCTGCCTGCAATGGTATCAGTTTGTATCAGATATGCACCTAATGACTTATGGATTTATTTGTAATATATTTTTCTCTAAGATAAAGGACTAATTCATAATATGGTGGTCAAGATCTGAACAAACACGTACATGAAAGGGAAACAGAACTCTGATTAGATCAAATCTCCACAGCAAACATAGTGACGCCTCAGCAGCTCCATAAGAAAGCATATAGTCCATCTCCATCATTATTCTGGACTGAATGGACAAAGGATGTCAATTTGAACAAGTGGTATCGGACATTATCCCTCCCAAAGACAATTGGAAAACAACCGAGCCAGCATGTAATCTTATATAAATAAAGTTCTTTCAGAGGTACCTTACTCAAACTCAAAATGGATGAAGAAAGCTTATGCATTGCAGTCTCAGTTTCTTTTGAAAATGACAAGCTCAGACGAGCAGCAATTCTTAAGCCCCGCAAGATTCTTGCTGCATCAGAGAGTTTGCATATTAACCGGTTATGTTAATCTGATACACTCACTCAGCTGTTGCATCCAGATGGTATCAAAAGTTTCATAAAAGATGGGAACACCTACCACAATCCTCTTCAAATGACAATTTGGCAGAGCCTAGCGTCCGTAGCTAAGTCCATGTCACCCAACAAATAATTCATCTTAATAAACTTCAAATGGTATATACTGAAAGACAATATTTTAGAGGAAGGTGAAGATTTCCATAAACAAAGGGACGAGTTACCTTTAATTGCCTCAAGTCCGTGATTCCATTGGCATAATCATAGATCTTATTCGTAAAAGGATCAAAGAATAAACTGCTTGCACAATTTCACAATTTTCCTTGTTAAATAAAATTGAATTTTACACAGTTGAAATGAATAGAGAGTATTTAAAATGTTAGCATAGCACAAGGTAGATTGAAAAATCGAAGATATGAGTTACCTGTTAATAGTGAAGTCCCGATGCATGCTGTTTTTCCAACGGATGAAATCTTTCTTATCACAGCCAGGTGGCCTACAAGATAAACTATCTTTCTCTTTATTTTTTCCTGCATCTCTTGCCACTGTTTCAAAACTCGATACCTGTTTCAGGAATCAGAGCAAGAACAAAAGAACATCAAGATAGGATACTAAATGCAAGTTGCAACAGCTGGATGCTATTTGAATAAGATAATGACATCTAAAACAATAAAAATAGCCATGCAAGACGATACTTAAAAAGTTCACCAACCAACCTCAATGACAGTGCCTTTAACATGCACCCTGCATATAGGAAACCGTTGCCCAACAATATCTGCACGATGAAATTTCTTCTTGATCTGTAATAGCGTTAAACAACCAAAGAAGTCTGAATTTCCCGACATACACAATTTATCACAATCTACCAGAGTTGAGAAGAAAACTTTAAAACACAGCATTATGAACCTCTTTAAGATTAGCTGTAGTGATCACATCAAAGTCTTTAGGTACTCTTTTGAGGATTAAGTCTCTGACACATCCACCCACTAAATAGGCCTCAAATCCTGCATACATTAAAAGATATGCAAATCATCCAATTCAGCCAAGTCAAAATGAACTCTTTAGATGAAAATTTTGGACCGACGATTATTGCACTTAAGAGAAGCTACACAAACACATAACAACACCAATATACATACACACACATATCAACAATGTCAGCGAAAGTCAAACAAAATGCTACCTTCAGCCTGAAGAAGTTTCAAGACAATCCAAGAGGGCTGCGAAATCATGGAGGGTTTTATCCCAAGGACCCTCGCGTTGACCTTTTTCCACTTGGACATATCAATGAAACCTACCCGATCCGTAAATTAACAAAAATGCATCATTTACGCAACTCCAATGGCTATAACCATGGCAAGAATCAACCTTTCCTTTCAGATTACACATATGTATAAACTTTAATGCACATACCTTGGTCCGGCACCCAGTCCGGAACCATTTTAGGATGAACCTGAGCTTGCAACCCTCCCTCAGACAATGCATGGACGAGTCTCTGCGTATTAGGAAAAAAACAGTCACCAACTGTTCGACGAAATGCCTCAATGAAAATAAAAGGTTACAGAGAGAGAGAGAGAGACCTGTTGCTTGATTAGGGCTCCGAGGCGAGATAGCAAGAACTTGTTGGAGCCTCGCGGAGATATTATCGCCATGGAAGAAGAATATCATGGCGCGCTTTCTGGCACCTTTTTGTGCGTTGCAGCAGCAGCACCAATTTTTTTTCCTGCAATTTTTTTTGGCTTTTCATATAAACCCCTAGCGATAAGACCACCTACCTGTGACCGTTTGCAGTCACCGCCTCACCTTCTACTGTTGTTTTTGACCGGGTCCCGTTTTAAATTTTATAGACACAAAAATGCTCACTTGTCTTTATTTTGTTTTTGTTTTTCCTTTTCCAAGCCTGGATGTCACACCCAACATACACCATCGCATATTAGCAACTAAGGTTAGAAAAAAAAAAATGGTAAATACTATGGGTTATAAAACATGGGTTGAAAATCAGTAACTTTTAAAAGACGTACATTATTAACAAAAAGAAAAAAAGACGAACATTGAACGAAGACACGAGGTCGTGATTCTTGTTGATAAACACATAATCAGTAATTTTATAAAAGACAAAAATTAAAAGAGATGCGAATGATTTAAGGTGTAAATGAAATCTTGACTCATAGATCCAATCTATCCCACATTGTTAAAAATTAATAATTTTATAAGAGACAAAAATTAGAAGGGTACACGATTTGAGATGTGAACTTAATTGATAAAAAAAACACTTGTTATTTTCTCAAATACGTATTTTTGTAAACAAACTCTTCCTAATTGAGAATCAAAGTAATACAAAATTCAAAATCTTTTGCTTGAAAATCATTGTAAAACAAAAGTCACAAATCAAAATGATCAGATAATAATATTTTATCAAGTTGTCAAAATGATCTGTGTGTTATAGTCGTTTGGCTAATTTAGTCTTCGTGTTTTCAATTTGACCAATTTAAATATCATGTTTATCTGTGTTAGCCAATTAAGGACGTTTTATCCAATTTTTGTTAGAGAATGTATGAAATATTATAACCTATTATAGAAAAATATTTTCAATTAAAATAATAAAATTTAAATTTAAAATGAAAAACAAATAAACAAACGCATCTTGCTATCCGCCTTGTCCTTGACCCAAACCCCAACCTTAACCACATGCGTAGGCAACTGGAGAAACTCATTTCTAGATCCACCTCAATCCTGCATGTCACCATGTGAGTTCCATCATTGTTGTCACAAGAAAATTAACCCCAAACCCCTCGCCTCCAACTGTATAATCGAGAAACAAACTACAATTGAGAGAGCCATATATTGCCCCTTCTCTTTATTTAAATTTAAATTTATAGAAAAATGCAAATCAATGAGAAATAACACATATAAAAGGTAAAACTTTTAATCTGAAAATTATTAAGGTTGTGAAATAGAAAAGATAGGAGGTGAAGAAAATTGGAAGAGGAGAGAACATCTAAGATGGTCGGGAAGTTTGGGGGTGAGTAATTTTTTTAATTTTTAAATATTTTAAATCAAATACATAATTTTATAAACAAATTTATTATAATTTATAAATTTTAAAGATTCCATGTAAAATCTTTAATTACATAAAAAAAAAAAACATAAAGACCAAATTGATCAAATTAAAAATACGAGACTAAATTGACCAAATGTCGTTTCTATTTGTGAAATCTACGTGTGATTATTTTAATTTTATTATTCATGTTTTATATATACCTTCCTTGGCTTAGGTGGGCTACGTCACCTCAGATTCCACCAATTAATTATTATTTTATTTCGTTATCAAATTCTACTTTCTTTACCCTTCTCCCATTGGCATTCTTTCATCAGTTCTCTCTCACTCTCCAATCCCCTACCGTACGTCAAATTCTCGTCCGCTGCTACTTCCGCTGAGATTTCCACTGCCGCTCTGATCCGTCTACTTCCATCAGTGACTTTTTCCGCTCTCAATTCCTGAGTGTACGGACACCTCCGGCTATGGGAGGAGGAAGTGAGGGTTCTGTGGACGACGCTGCCCAATCCGACGGCGGACATGGAGTCAAGGTCAAGGTCAACGTCAAGTGCTCTAATGGCTCCAAGTTCACCGTTCAGATTGGCCTCGAATCCACCGTTGGATCGTTCAAGGAAGTCCTCTCGCCGAAATGCGACATTCCGGCCAATCAGCAGCGGCTGATTTACAAGGGCCGGATCTTGAAGGACGATCAAACGCTCCAAAGCTACGGTACTATCTAATTTCTTATTGCTATACATTGTTCGTATTTAATTTTATTTAATTTTTGCACGGTGTTTGTTTTGTGGTTAAAAATTGAGAAGGATTTTTACTGTTGTGATTAAATCAATGTGTTTGCGGATCCATTTTCGTTGTTTTTGCTTTTGAATGTAGATGCATTTACAGATTACTCTTATGGCGGTAAAAAATTTGCAGCCACGGTAATGTAGCTTGCTGGGAAAAAAGTTGCAACCACGGTAGTATAGCTGAAGTCCAATCTTCATCCTGTTTGGAATTTTGGATTGTACAGAGACTGGAATGTGTAGTTTTAGGTTTGTTCGTTTGGTAATTAACTCCGATATTATGGTTGAGAGAATTAGAGAAGTCAGGACATAAAACTTGAACGATAGAGGGCAAGTGTCATTAGGAGCAGAGAGATTTCGTTATCGAATAATAGGGCAGGCATCAGTAGGAGTAGAAAGCTTCGTTATCTCATAGACATATAATATGGTTGCCCCTCAAAGTTTCTTGACTAAGAAGCTTTGCCCTGAAGTTTCCGGGTGCAAGTGTCTTATTTAAAGAACACTGGGGGAACCCTGCTTGTTTTATTCGTTGGTAGTGCTGCTTGGGGTGCATGCTTTAAAGTTATTTGCTTAGATATTCAACAATTCCCAGCAAAGGAATTTGTGTTTCTTGTAGAAAATGATGATTTAAGCTTGGATGCTTTGTTAACTGAAGGTTAAGATTTATATTGGAGCATTATTGGATTCATTTACAGCTTTAAAGATGTTTTGTTATTCAGATAAGTCTTGCTCAAATGTAAATTATATTTTTTATTTAAATAGGTTTGGAGGCAGATCACACTCTTCACTTGGTTCGTGCTTCAGCAAACACGGGTGTTGCAACCAATGCCAGAGCTGCAAATTCTACCCAAGCAAGGGGTGTTAGATCTAGCGAAGGCAGTGGGACACTAGGAGGGTCTGGTTTTGGAACCTTGCCATCCCTTGGACTTGGACTTAATGGCAATGGGATGGGTGGTGCTGGTGGTCTATTCGGAGCTGGGTTTCCTGAATTTGACCAAATGCAGCAACAAATGACTCAGAACCCTAACGCGATGAGAGACATAATGAACATGCCTGCCATTCAAAATATTATGAATAACCCAGACATAATGCGGAACTTGATTATGAACAACCCTCAAATGCGTGAAGTTATTGATCGAAATCCTGAGCTAGCACACGTGCTTAATGATCCTAGCACCCTCCGTCAGACACTTGAAGCAGCAAGAAACCCTGAGCTTATGCGTGAGATGATGCGCAACACTGACAGAGCCATGAGCAACATTGAAGCCACTCCTGAGGGATTTAATATGCTCAGACGCATGTATGAGAACGTACAAGAGCCATTTATGAATGCAACAACTATGGCTGGAGATGCTGGGAGTGACGGTTCAAACCCATTTGCAGCTCTTTTGGGGGCCGAAGGTGGCAACCAAACCATTGCTCAGTCCACTAACCAGTCAACAGTTAGTTCTGATTCAACAACTGGTTCTCCTGCTCCAAATACTAACCCACTTCCCAACCCATGGTCCTCTGCAGGCAGTAAGCTCCTGCTCACTTGCTTCTATTCTGCAATATTTTCGTTTTCAAGCATTACAGCTTAAACTTTTGTTTGCTTTGAGTCCCTTATGGTGTTGGGACGTTGCACAATCTTGTGGCATAATCGATTTTTATCTCATTCTATGTTGTCCGGATAGAGATGTGGCATTTTGTCTTTCAGTCAATGGCACAAAGTTTAAAGGGGAAGAAAAAATGTTCTCCTTTTCTAGCACTTCTATTTTATCGAAGGCAAGTTGGGCTCATGAACTAGATAGGAGGTATTAGGATTTTCTCATCCTTCATGAAGCGGAAGAGATATTACCACTTAAGCTACTTAGCATGCATCATCTCTTTTTATAGTTGAGCTAGTTTCGCCTTTTCTAAAATAACATTAGTAGCAGCCGGTTTGTAGCAATATTAGCCACAATACAGTGAAACATTTTATGAAACTTGTTAACCTTACTTCCTCTGGTTAAGGTCAAGATTTTGTGTTCCCGTTTTGTTGTTATACATAACCAATCAGTTGTTGACTAGATCCAAATTTAGCAGCTGGTGTTGGTCAAACTAACACCGCATGGTCGAATCCTTTCGGGATTGCTATGCTACAGTCACCGTCTGGCACAGCTAGAAGTAGCCTAGCTGGAATTAGCTACCCAGAGTTAGAAGGAGCATTTGGTGCCATGCCACAGGATAGCAATTTACTGAATCAGTTGATGCAAAATCCAGCTGTTTCTCAAATTATGCAAAGCCTCCTCTCTAATCCTCAGTATATGAACGAGGTATTATTTTATTCTCTATTAATAGAATAGGTTGAGGATGAAATTTATTCTTTCTTAACATTATTTGACTGCAGATTCTAGGTTCCAACCCCGAGTTACGCAGCATGCTTGACTCCAATTCTTATTTAAGAGAGATGATGCAAAACCCAGAATTTCTTCGTCAGTTGGCTTCTCCTGAGACTATGCAGGTATATTTATTCGGGGTGCCTAAGGTTTTGAATTTTGAAGTTTTTGTTTGTCTAAGTTGCCGAATTCAGTCAAATCTTGTCAATAGGAATAAATGGTAATTCTTATCATTGTCATTCTTAATGAATATAATCTGGTAGACAGTGTCCTTAATGTCTGCATGAGTAAAGAGGGTGAGGTTGGATGTCTTAATGATTAGTGGTACCTATTTAATTTTTGCTTCTGTATTGGCTTTGTTTTTTTCTTTTCTATCTTGCAGATGCTCTTGACTTTGCAACAATCACTTCTGTCACAACTTGGTCGGCAACAGCAACAGTCAACCCAGTAAGAAGTGACATAATTTTTTTCTTTGATATGTCTGATAGATATGGCCTGAATTGATATTTCTCCCTTAGCTGCTTGCGGATTCCATATTGATCACTACATATTAATTATATAACTCGATTGAAGTTTGAAACTGTATGTCAAGAGTTCTTGGCCAGTTCAGTTAGACTATTTAATTTCTTCCTTTACTAAGCGTTGTATTGCTACTGTCGTTTGGTCTGTCCTGGCTTGGTTTCGTCGTTAAACAAGGTGGGCAATGGTCATTGGTTCACTGGTTGGACATTGCTAAATGCAGTCACTAGTTTAGAAATATTGGCACGGGGTCATTGAATCAACTCCTATTGGAAATAAGAAATAATTGTGCATGTTCAATTGTTAGGATTTTGTTTTTGCATTGCTTGTGTTGATCAGCTGTAATTACTGGTTTTTTCTCATAGCGTAGTACTGCATCCGTGTTTTCTTGCAGGGAACCAGGTCAGACTGGTGCAAACACAGGTATCCTAGTCGATATCCATTTTTATTTTTCTTTATTTCAAACTAATGGTACTATGGTTTTGGTGAAAGTTTGGAACAGATTGGGTTATCGTTTCTAATTTTCAATGAATGAAAAACATGTCGGAAAGTGAAAAAGGTTATGGTAACAAGCCCTTCATTTTGAAAACCCAATCACTTGCCTAAGCTAAAAGAGTAGAAACATGTGCGCATTCTGTTTTAAGGATATTCATTGCGGTAACTGGTTGCATGTTAATGCTTTCGTTGAAACAGGATTATTAAATAACGTGGGGTTAGACGCGCTGATGAATATGTTTGGCGGGCTTGGCACTGGCAGCCTGGCTGTTCCCAATCGGCCTGATGGTTATTACTTACCTTACATTTCTCATAGAAGGATATCTTTTGTTTGTTTTGTACTAATTCCATCCCGTGTATTTCAGTGCCACCAGAAGAACTTTATGCTGCACAGCTTTCACAACTTCAGGAGATGGGTTTCTTTGATCAACAAGAGAACATACGGGCTCTGATGGCCACTGCAGGAAATGTACATGCAGCAGTGGAGCGGCTTTTGGGGAATTTGGGACGATAGGTTAAATTTTCAAATTTTCGATTTATCTGGTTGTGTCTACGTGGTGACTGCCGAGATTAGTCAATGTTAGACCTAAGATGTGTTTGAGTGCCCATTTCGGGTATGAATAAGACGATATGCTGACAATACGAGCCCTATGTTTGTGGTGTTGCGAATCTATGGTCATCGGATTATGGTCTCCTTCCTCGGAGGCTTGGCAGTCCCGGGTGTACATACGTAAGAAAAAAGAAATTCATCACATGAATGGTTTGGCAGAGTTGTGTACTTTGGAGATTTCTTACATTTTTCAAGTACATGTAGACATAACTGTTTAAATTTCTGTGATTTTCCCCCTTTTCATGAATGTTTGGGAGATTTCGACACTGAAAGTTTTGCAAAACTTGTTGAATGCTTGCACGGGATTGTGATGCCACAGATTTTTTTAGCAATAAATTTCCAATTCTTCAGACCAAGCAGAAAATGGACAAAAATATTGAAATTGGGTGCGTTGTTGCATGCCATCATAAGTAGTGGTAATGCTCATCATTTTCAAGAGATGCTAATGCTCACCACTGTACTTGTTACTATTGTATGAGTTTAAATTTTGAGATTGTGTCTATCGATTATACAGATCTCGAAATTTAGACGCATTCAACAATAATAAGTAAAGACAGTGAACACTACCATCCCTTGAGAGTAGAGAAAAAATATTTCCACTAAAATTTATTTATATTTTTTCTTAAACGTGTTATCATCATCTATAAAACTATAAGCCAGATCCAACAATAAAATAAAATTGTAGTAGGCCTATTTAACTGAGCTATTCTAAGGGAACAGAGAGAGGTAGGTCGGCGGTAGTGAGAGAGAGAAGAGAGATTTAATTGTGAGATGTTGTGTTGTATCATCTCATTGTGTCTTTAATTATAGTAGTATGATAGGTAAAATTTTTACCCTTTTAGGATTACAACTCTAATAGGAATTAGACTACTAAAAGGAATATAAAAGATATCCCTAGATACACTAGGATTTACACAATCACATTCGTATTCTAAATATGACTGCAACACTCCTCCTTAAGTGTGTAAATACTCAACAAATCATCGCATCAGATCTTCAGCAGATAAGGTAGAATAGTTGATAAAGTCGGCGGCACAACGGACGAATGCGAGTCTCAAATTTAAGAAAGTATGCATTGGTAGTAAAACTCACAAAATCTTGCTATGGTAAAACCCAAGGTATGGGGAAAACCCATAGACTAAGGAGAAAAGTGAGAAGTATGCATAATATCTAAAACAAACGTCAAACAAGACGAAAGTAGTGAACTCAATGGAGTATGATCATCCGAGGATGGATGCCTCGTTAAAACCTTGTTAGGTAGCAAAAACCTAGTAGGAAAAATGCTCCTAATCATATGAAAAGAGTACATTAAGATCAAGTGAGTATGCTTTTGGATACTCCCCCGGAGTTAGGCATAATTTCCAAATAAGAGAACTACAAGCGATTCAACCCAGATAATTTATGCATACCGATTCCTTAGACGAGCTTCTGAAAGGTAGACCTAGGCAATGACTTGATGAAGAGATCGGCCAAGTTGTCCTGGGAACGGATTTGCTTGACTTCAATGTTCTGATGATGTTGTTAGTGAGAATAAAAGAACTTTGGCGCTACGTGCTTGGTGTTGTCTCCCTTGATGTATCCATTCTTTAACTGCTCGATACATGATGCATTGTCTTCAAAGATCGTTGTAGGAAGGTCAATGACAGAAGTAAGGCCACTAGTGCTTCAAATATGTTCCATGGCTGCTCTTAACCAAAAGCACTCACGCGATGCTTCATGTAGGGCGAGAATCCCAGCATGGTTCGAAGAAGTCGTAACTAGCGTTTGCTTGGTAGACCTCCAAGATATAGATGTGTCTCCAACAGTAAAGATATAACCCGTTTGAGAACTTGCCCTATGTGGGTCAAACAAATATCCAACATTTGCGTAACCAACAAAGCGAGAATCAATCTGTGAACCGAAAGGGGGCGGCAACACTTGAAGATTTGCGGGTATAGAACAAACCCAAATCCATCATACCTTTAAGGTAGCGAAAAATGTCTTTAACACCATTCCAGTATCTGCATGTGGGTGCATTGCTGTATCTAGCCAAAAGATTAATAGCGAATGAGATGTCGGGTCTAGTGCATTGAGCCAAGTACAATAAAGTCCCAATTGCACTTAGGTATGGAACTTCAAGTTCCAAAATCTTTTCCTCATCCTCCTTTGGACAGAAGGGATCTCGTTTAGCATCTAGAGTCCGAACGATTATAAGTGTACTCAAAGGTTTCGTTTTATCCTCATTAAAACGTCACAACACCTTCTGGGTGTAGTTTGATTGATGTACTAAGATTCTATCCGAATAATGCTCGATCTCCGGGCCGAGACAATATCGAGTTTTCCTAAGATCTTTCATCTCAAATTTCGATTTCAAGTACGCGGCAATTTTCTCAAGCTTTGCGGGAGTTCCAATGAGGTTCATGTTATCCACATAAAATGCAACAATCATAAATCTAGAATGTGACTTCTTTATGAATACACATGGGCATAATTCGTTGTTCACTTAACCCTGACTTGTCAAATATTCACTCAGACGGTTATACCACATCTGCCTGGATTGTTTCAATCTGTAGAGTAACCTCCTCAATCTAATAGAGAGAGTGTCCAGTGGTCTAGAACTATTTGAGCAAGTCAATGGAAGTGCTTCTGGAACCTTCATGTAGATTTCCGTATCTTGATCCCTATAAAGATACGTGGTTATCACGTTCATAAGCTGCATATTCAGTTTTTCAGAAATTACCAAATTGATAAGGTAACGGAACGGTATGACGTCTATTATGGGGGAATACGTCTCCTCGTAATCAATCATAGGGCGCTAAGAGAAACCTTGCGCTACGAGGTGTGCTTTGTACCACATTATTTCATTCTTCTCATTATGCTTCCTCACGGAAACCCACTTGTAGCTAACGGGCTTCACGCGTGGTGGTGTAGGAACAATAGGTCTAAACACCTTACATTTCGCAAGCGAATCAAGTTCAACCTAGATTGCTTGTTTCCAATTTGACCAATTCGTTCTACGTTGGCATTCATCAAAGGAACGTGGTTCAATGTCATCGTTAAGCATAACGTCAGTAACTACTGTGTATGCAAATGCATCGTCGACGATCATCCCATTCCGATTCTAAACCTCATCCAATACTGCGTAGTGGACCAAAATCTCGCGAATCTCAGGAGGCCAGTTTGTCTCGTCTAAGACATTACCGTAATCTAGAATAACATCATACGTTGGAACTGATGAGTAAGCGATGGTCGAATTCAAACTAGGGTCACTAGTTGGTGCCGATTTCCTCTTCCAGCATTGTGAATCCTTTGAACCAAGGGGTCTACCACGCTTCAGGGTCGGAGCAGATGATTGGCTAGCCACCAATGTACCAGGCTGCGTGGAAGGTGCGGCCTCTCCACTTCCGGGAACGGTCCAGCCTTCCTAGGCGGGATTGTGACGTACACAGGGTACATCTATCCTTGCAAGTGTGTTTGCAGCAAGTATATGTGATCTTGTCACCTTTGCTAGATTAGTAAAAGCATCTAGCATGCTTTAAGCAATGATCTATAAATCTATAATTCGGCGCACCTCAATTTCACACTAAGCAATGCGGGGATCTAAATCAGACATAGTGAGAGCATACCACGACAATTCGCGGCATTCTCCAAGAATGTTATCATGCTTATCTCCCCTTAACGACGAGAAGAATTTCTCATCAAAGTGGCAATCCGTAAAATGTGCAGTAAAGAGATTTCCTGTCAAGGGTTCTAAATAGCAAACAATTGATGATGAATCATAACCGATATAGATTCCTATTTTTCTCTGAAGACCCATTTTGGTACGTAGTGGCGGTGATATTGGCATATAAAATGTGCACCTAAACACACATAAATGCGAAACGTCAGGCTCGTATCTAGTAGCCAACTGTAACGGTGAATGAGGTTGGGTATCGGTGGGCCTCAGGTGGACCAGCATAGCTGCGTGCAATATTGCATAGCCCTAAGGAGATGCTAACAGTTTGGTTCGCTTAACCAAAGTCCGAGCTATCAATTGAATGCGCTTTATGAAAGCTTTTGCTAGGCCATTTTGGTGTGAACATGGAGTACAGGATATTCCACTTCAATCCCTACTGACATGCAATAATCGTCAAAAGTATGTGACGTAAACTCTATAGCGTTATCTAATCGAATTGACTTGATTGGATAATCAGGATGGTGAGCCCTTAGCTTAATAATTTGTACTAGGAGTTTCGCAAATGCAGCATTGCGTGTGGACGACAGGTAAACATGTGACCATCGTGTCGATGCATCAACCAACACCATAAAGTATCTAAATGGTCCACATGTTGGTTAGATAGGTCCATAAGTATCCCCTTGAATCATCTGAAGAAACTTAGGAAGATCGTGAATAATCTTTGTAATCGAGGGTTGAATATTCAACTTCCCTAAAGAACACATTTTGCATGACGGGAATCCAATGTAGGGAAGTAACTGATGCCCATGTGATGATTTGAGGATATGGCGCATCATGTCACGTTCGAGATATCCCAAACGTTCATGCCAAAGCAACAAAGTCCTCTGAAACTCAGGCATAGGGCCGACCACATGGTGGGCTTCTATGTCGTGAATGGTTGTGATGTACAACCTACTCGGGAGACTTTCCAACTTCTCGTGAATACGCTTCTGGCCATATTCGTACGAAATGATACAAAGAAATTCAGAACCATCATCTTCAGTGGTTTCAATATGATATTTATTATCTTGAATATCTCTAAAACTCAGAAACGTTCTTCCGGAACATGGAGAATAAATGGCCTCTTTAATGGTTAAAATGGTACCATTGGACAACATGATACGAGCCTTTCCGTATCCTTCAATCAAGTTGTATGGCCCTAAGAGAGTTGTCAGATGTGCTTTCTTAGGTACAAAGTTAGTAAAATAATGTCACTCACATAATATGGTGTGCGTGGTAGCACTATTAACCAGACAACTAACTTCCCCACTAGACATATACCTAGAAATAAATTGATTGAATTGGTCACATGCGTAAATATAAATCAATTCATTCAATTAATCAATTCGTGAAATAATATCCATAACATAACAATCCATAGTTCAAAACAAACCAAAACCAAACAAATTATTCCAAATACTTAGAAAAATTGTCCAAAATTAAACCATAAACCAAGAAAAATAAGGGGGAGGCCACTCCTAGTGAGTTCAGTCACTAAGGGGTAAAACACCCTAAAACATGTCTAAAATTTATTTGTCCATAGGAGCTGATGCCTCTTGAAAATATGATATCTCCATGAATATAGTAGCATCTTCGGGATGATCTACATGTGCAAAGTTAGACTCACGACGGGAATGATACTTGGCAATGGCCTCGGGGGTAGCTCGGCATACACATGATCCATGATCCCTTGATCTATAGTGGCAATACATTGTTCATTTCAGTGGAAGTCGATTGAACGGTAGCTTTTTCCTTGTTCTTGAAGTTAAGGGCCTTAAGGGCAAGGGGTTGGCGCTACTTGGTTACATTTCCTCCCTTGGGTGAGCCTTGACTTTGTGGACCTTAGGCCCGTGGTGGAGCTTGCCGCCCATTGCCACGGCCATGACGATTCTTGCATCATTTGTGGCTGCTAGAATTGGTCGCATATGCTTCAAGCATGGCGTTCGAGCCAATCGATCGAGCTTGATGATTCTTTATCAAAAGCTAGTTCTCATTTTCAGCGAGAAGTAAAATAAAGATCAAATTCGAAAATTTTGTAAACTTTTGTGCCTTATATTGTTGCTGCAGGACAATATTTGTGGCATGGAAGGTCGAATAGGTATTCTCCAAAAGATCTGATTAGGTTAGTTTCATTTTACAAAACTTCAGCAGTGATCAGATTCTACAAATTTCAAAGTTGTGTTCATTCACGGACTTAAAGTCTTGGCAACGAAGATGCTGACAGTCGTATCTTGCTCCAGACAAAAAGATTTCTTTTTGGTGATCGAAATGATCAGCTAGAACAAGCCAGAAGGTGCGTGGATCTTTCTCAGTGAGGTACTTGGTCTGCAGTGCATCATTGATGTGTCTTCGAATGAAAATCATTGCATTAACTTTCTGAGCTTCGTCGACGGATTTGTCCTGGGTAGGTGCCTCGATAATGGCTCTAATACCCTTTGCAGTAAGATGAAGCTTCACGTATTGAATCCACTTCAGGTAGTTTTTTTCCAGATACTTCCAGAGCAGTGAAATTGTGCTTGTTTAAGTTTGATATATCCCCAAAACAGAGGGTACAAAAACATGGTTAGTCATATGGTGATCCATAGACATATATTGTAGAACACTTGGGTTCTATAGACATGTATTGGTTTAATTTATGCATGAAAACTACAGGTTTCATGTGGTAAGTTTTGAATGAAAACTTCGGGTTTCAAAGACACTAAATATGAAACTACATGTTCAATTTAGTTTTATGAACGATTAGTTCATAAAGGAGATGTTCCTGCAAGAAACACATAATGCAATATGTTGATTTAAGTATACTAGATTTAAGTTGCTTCAGGAACTCAAGTGTGAGAGTCTCGGGACTACGAAAGTATGTCAACGGTTCAAAGTATAAAAATAAATTATTGAATCGTTAATGTCCAAAAGTGATATTCAGGTCAATAATTATGGATTCATTATCAGATTAATGGACTGCATGTCATTTTTAATTAATTCAATAGATTGGGACTGAACGGGGTGGATCGTGGAAGCAAAAATAATAATAACATTCAAGTTAAAATGATTTAAAATGCCAAAAATTAGCATTGGATTCGAAAGACCATAGCCCAAAAGGGTTTGGGCTTGGGTGTCGTGAGTAGGGTAAAGCCCTAGATGATATTAGGTTTCAGGTTTAATTACAAAAACAGCCTATATATGGCTACAGGCCATGGGCCGAGGTTGGGGAGCCCAGCAGCAGCAGCTGTTGGTGTTTGGCATAGGTGAAGCCCAGCCGAAGCTGGGTCCAGGTCAGGGCGAGCTAAGCCTAGCAGATAAGTCTGTGGGAAACGGGTCGGGGCGCATGACATAACCCAGTGGGTTACGAGTTATTATAGGCAGCCCAAATCATGGGACAACGGGCCAAGAAGGCTACATGCTTTCTTAGTTGGGCTAAGGGACTTCAAGCCCTATTGAGCTTATCAGGCTAAAGGCCTAAGGTGTCCAGGTCAGCGCAGCAAGCCCAAAGGCTTATGCTATGTGGTCTAAGGGTGTCAAAAATGACATCGTGTCATGATGTGCGCCACACGACTAGGCTTCAGGCCAATGGTGTCACGATGGTGATGCGGCGGTGCAACATCGTTCCTAATTTTTATTTTTATTTTTGAATTCTCTAGGGTTTGAAATACCCTAACATGCTTCTAATTTATTTATATGCTTTGACTCACAATTCCACATAGCAATATATTTGCATAATGCATGAAACGCGCGCACACACACACAGGCGTGCGCGTGCACACACACGCGCGCGCACACACACACACAAATATATGAAAAATATACAATATATATATATATATATATATATATATATATATATATATCGGAAGGAAAATATAAACATAGGGGGGTTCATCAATCATGGGGAATGTTTTGGTCATTTCAAATATCTTCCTTTATTTTAAGCGTACCTGATTGGCATAAAACAAATAAATGCCTTTGAATTTTTGTAGAAGATAGTCTCCTCCTACAATCTGTCACATCCCGGCCCGAGGCGGATCATTTCCCGAGCCCGCTCCACCACCGTAGCACGATATTGTCCGCTTTGGGCTTACCATTCCCTCACGGTTTTGTTTTTGGGAACTCACGAGCAACTTCCCAGTGGGTCACCCATCATGGGATTGCTCTAGCCCCCTTCTCGCTTAACTTCGGAGTTCCTACGGAACTTGAAGCCAGTGAGCTCCCAAAAGGCCTCGTGCTAAGTAGGGATGAGAATATACATTTAAGGATCACTCCCCTGGGCGATGTGGGATGTCACAATCCACCCCCCTTAGGGGCCCGACGTCCTCGTCGGCACACACGCTACCAGGGTTAGGCTCTGATACCAATTTGTCACATCCCGGCCCGGGGCGGATCACTTCCCGAGCCCGCTCCACCACCGTAGCACGATATTGTCCGTTTTGGGCTTACCATTCCCTCACGATTTTGTTTTTGGGAACTCACGAGCAACTTCCCAATGGGTCACCCATCATGTCAGTTCCTTAGCTTCTGGTAAGAGCGTGCTGATAACATGTTGTAAGCCTATTTAACTAAGCTATTCTAAGGGAATAGAGAGAGGGAGGCCAACAGTAGTGAGAGAGAGAAGAGAGAGATTTAATTGTGAGGTGTTGTGTTGTATCACCCCTTTGTACCTTTATTCATAGTAATAGGATATGTAAAATTCTTACCTTTTAGGATTACAACTCTAATAGGAATTAGACTACTAAAAGAAATATAAAAGATATCCCTAAATACACTAGGATTTACACAATCACATTCATATTCTAAATATGACTGCAACAAAAATAAAATTATAAGCTAGAAATGTAAGAAATTTAGTCATATTTTCAAATAATTAATGAAATATTAAAATATTTTTATTTATGTTGGCATGAAGAATTTGAGCTTTCTCTAAAATAAAATAACATAATGGAGCTCCCTGCCTTAAAAGGTCAAAAACAGGATAACTTCGTCATGAGAAATAATGATATTTGTTACTAAAATTGTCTATTTGTTTTATGTATACGAGTGACTAAAAGTTTTTCAAATTAAATGATTTTTAGATGATAATAAAGAGAATGAACGATTCTAATTATGATGTTCGTACAATCCAAATACATTAATTATAAATGAAGAGACAAACAGGTTTATCCATAAAAAAACACAAACATTATCTTTATCGTATTTACTAATTCTCTATTGCTAATTAGGTCACCATATATTTTTGGTAGGCCATGTCATGATACGTTGAATCTAATTTTGTGTCTAAACAACATTAATATTTTTTATAGAAAATCCAAAGAACAAATTCAACAACTTCCCACGTTTACTTAATCCTAATTGCGCTAAGTAGTCGAGGTGTTACTGACCTAATCCAAATATCCAATTCAACCAAACGTGAGTTGTAGTGATTTTTTTTTAGGAAATGACATGCAATAGATTAGTGGTACGTCGTACTTGAAATTAGCCACCTCATTATTTAAAAGGTCAATGTATATTTTGTATTTTTAATTTAATGTCATACCACAAAGAAAATATAAGTACATAGAGAGGTTAAACTTAATTTACAATGTTGACTAGCAAATATGGGTTATACGCGTTGATTAGGGTATTGTGGCTTGCATTTTGCATTTAAATTTGAATCTCTATTCCCGTAAAGTATAAGAGTGGACATTTTAGTGGGTTTATCAACTAACTTGACCAACCTATCGTATATGGGTTGGGTTGAGTTGGATTATAAACATTAATAATTTATTTACGAGTAAAAACCAGACCACTCGTACAATAAGCTAAGTTGAAGTATTATTAACCCGATTGAAACTGACCTCACCCAAATGACAATAATTCTTAAACATACATGTATGTTAGATTGAATTGTACACAAAATTTATTAACTTTTAAAAGCATTAGTTTATTAACTTTATATTTGATAGTGAAATTATGTATTAGTAATATGTAGTGATATAACAACATCCAATTCACATGATTTAAGTTTAATTTAACGGAAGTATTCATTATTTGTTTCTCATACTCGCATTAAATTTAAGAAGGGAACCAATTAAGCCCACCTCGTGAAACTTGCGCAACCTAACCAGCCGCCTAAAAATGGTTCGGGTGGGTTGATTTGCCCATTTTCTAGAGTGAAAATAAGTTTGAACAACTTCAACCCGAGCATGTTGGGTAGACCAATGGGTCAAAGTCCAATTGACCAATCCACCCAATAACTGTCCCTAAATAAAGTAGATAATTTATTCTTTAAGTATTTCCTTTAAATAAGCAATTACATGCTCACCACCCTCTTAAATTTGAATTAGAGGTGCAATGTATGATTGTCTGAGACATTGGCTCACACATGAACAAATATGGAAGTTGCTACATGATTAAGTTTTCAGGTTTCCTTTTGCATGTCATACCATATTTGCCCTAATTATATCAATTTAATATGATACACGTGAGACCTCAAGGTCACAATTGTCATTTCACTCACCCAAGCTTCGTTCCCGCTTATACCAACCGGTTCATTTCCCTGCTCCCTAAAAACAATGAAATGCCATCCAATGGGGATTTGCAATGTGGCGGTGCCTTCATGCATGACAACCATCGAGCACCGTCCGTTGAGTTTATACACGAATCAACGGTCGATAATGAAAGAGCACAACCCTTTGGACAAATGGCGCTCTGCATGTGATGATTCCCAGCATTTTCACAGACGAAGAGTCGCATGCATTGCAGATGCAGTGTATCCTTTTGTACAGAACAGTGCCAATCTGGTTGCCAAGAAACCCTAATTATATAAACTGTCAGGGCATCATGAACACTTCGCTGTTCGAACGCAGTGTTTTATAGCTCCCAAGTGGCTAATATCAATATGACTAACTCCAACACCAACACCACCACTAACCAGGGCTCCTCCGCAGAGGGACAGCAACCCCTTAACGAAAATGTTAGTTCCAACGTTACTGGGGCTGCTCCTACTGCTCCACCAAGCACTCATGCTCCGACTCCTACTCCTCCTCCTCCTCCTCAAAGCACTGGTCAAGTTAATGCGGGAGGAGGGGATGGCGGGTTCCTAAGGTCCTCTGGAACTCCTCCTGTTCGTACTCATCTTACCCCTGGCCAATTCAATGTTGGAGGAGGGTTTGCTACCGGAGGGTCCTCTGTGACTCCTCCCGGGCCCAACAAAGGATCTCCAGGCCGTGGATCTCCCTCTCCTAGTAGGGGGACATCCACACCAAGAAGGGCCTCACCCTCTGGTGGCCGGAGGACTCCTAGCAGGGGATCAAAATCTCCTCCTAGCGGGAGAGGATCTCCCTCTTCTTTAGGAAGAGGGTCCTCTGCTGCAGCGGGAAACAACTCTCAAATTGGTGGGAGTAGTTTCACTCCCGTCAGGATTGAAATCTCTTTAGGAGGGGGACTTGCTGTAGAGGGGAGCATGGCCGTGGGTGGCCAGCTGGGCAAGCGTAAAGCCGAGGTCAAAGCCCCTGAAGGAATGACCCCGACTTGCCCCGTGTGCAATCGATCGGATTTCAGTTCGTGGAAAGCATTGTTTGGGCATCAGCGTAGCCACCCGGAGCGTCCCTATAGGGGCGCCTTCCCACCCCCAGGACAGCAACAAGGTAATTAGTTGGCCCTAAATCTCAATCAAGTCTAGTAGTACTGCATGAAATTTAAACGCAATGCATGCGCAATGAAATTAAATACTTTTTAAGTTTGCTTTGCATCATGGATGATATTCTTGGTTTATGTTAACAATTTTTATGTTGTGTAGGGGAAGCAAGTAATGCTGCAAATGTGCGCGAGGCTAGGGATGTGGAGGAGGACAATGAAGGCCGTGGTGGAATTGACCTAAACATGCCCCCACCGGATGATGATGATGATGATGATGTTACTGATGACAACATGGATGGTGGCGACGGTGGTGGTGGTGCTGAGGCCTAAAAGATCAATTACAGTAGAAGTATGCAATTATGCGCATCTGGCATGGATTGTACGTAAAACTGCAGTTTGTATAAAAGGGTTGTAGTTGTACGTTAATAAGTGCGCAATTCATTCTAGTTTATTCTCTGTAATTTTAGTATGTTTGAGTAGTTTCATGAGTGACTTTAAATCCCTGCTTCTGTTATATCGGTGTAGATTGTCAGGACGTATGAATAACAGTATGAGTATTACTCTCAATTTATGTTATAAGCTTCTTAATTACTTCTCTATTTCCTTTATTATTTGTTTTGTTTTTATTATTTGTTTTTATTAGATACATATAGAATCACATAATCTGCTTGTAATTTTGTTGTTTGCAAATTCGGATCATAAGATCAGAATGTATATGCCCTTAGTAAGACAGTGCGCGCAGTTTGCTGATTAATGGCAGGAGATAGGGTTTAGGCAGGTGGAAGTACGAGATTCAGATATTGTGTGTTTAAGTAACCCTAAATGATAACCAAGAAAGTTCATGTGTTACAAAGGGAAGTTCGAATCCTTGTTGATGTATTATGTTGTTTTTCCATGTTTTATTAATATATGCATGTTACGTTATCGGGTTGATTTTCGTTGTTTTTCCATGTTTTGTTAATATATGCATGTTATGTTATTAGGCTGATTTTCGTTTGAATCTTGTATTAACCGTTAAATAAAATTATATAAGTGCTTTTACCAAAGGAAGTAGTTAATACCCGAAAAAGGGAAATAAAATGGTATATAACAAAGAAAATAATTGGCATTAGAACCGTTCAAGTTGAGCAAATAGTTCCAAATCCAACGGTCTCAAATCCAACTTCAAGAAACGACCACACTGTGAGTTCGAGTTCAAATTTTCTACACTCATTTAATGTATAAATTTTAAGTAACCTTTCTATCGACACATATTAATATAATTATTTTTAATTTTATTATCATAAACTTAATACTCTTTCGTACACAAAGAGGCCGCACTCATGCAAATAATCGCAAGAGATTTGGTCTCCTAGGCCTCAAGTACTAGAGGACGGCCCAATCACCATCTCTACTACATTCGTTTTCGCTTCATGTTTTATTAATATTGTTGTATTCTGATTAATTTCTTGGGCAAAAACAGTTGGTAGTTTCCGCCCAAAATATCGTTAAAGCTTTGGAAGAGAGAGTAGAGAGAGAATCCGTTACCGGTGTATGCGTCTTATGAGACACGCAGGCAAACACGGCCTTACCTTCACAAACCCTTCTTTCTTTTACTTTGTCAAAATCTCAGACCAACCCCAAAAAAGCTCTAGCTTTGCTCTTTGATCTTCCATTTCTCACAAGAATTTTGAGAGAGATTTGGATCTCAATTTTTACTCTTTTAACTTTTACCTCGCCGCTTTCACTTGGTGATCCTTGAAAAGGTAATTTACCAAATTGCAATGCTGGCCACTGTTCATGTATTCGTTATTCCTTACTTTTTGGAATAAAGATTTGAACTTTAGGAAATTTGAAATACTGGGTTCTCCATGTGTCGAATTTAATGCTGTTCTTGGACAAAAGATTTGAAATTATGGAAATTTAAATGTTGGGTTCTGTTTGTGATCGGTTAATTTTTCAGTGATTTGGATTTTTACCCAAGTAATATGATGGAGAAGGCGGACTCTGGGCAGAAGCTGTACACACGAATGAGGCTGTGGGAGTTTCCGGATCAGTATGTGATCGAGCCCACTGATGGCTCTCAGGGTTCCTCTTTGGCAATCAGTAGGGTGGATGGCTCTATGCAGCTCATTGGTAGGTTTTCTGTGTGTAAAAGTAACAATCTTGAATTCAGTTCTGGGTTAAATGCTACAGATTTTACTGACATTTGACTGTTTGTGTATTTGTGGCTTCCGGTTTTGCAGAAAAGCTTCCAGATTCCAGCTCTGTTAGGGTTCCTAAGATTCGAACTATTTTTGGTGTGGTTGGGATGCTGAAGCTTTTGGCAGGTAACATTGCCTTATTCAAACCAATAAAATTTTCCCGTTTCATATCTTTGTGATTAGGAATATTGGATTTTGTGATGCTTAATACGCCCCAATCTGAGATCCATGTCCTGACTCTTATTGCATTTCACAGCATACACAAATTAATGCATTTCATAATGTGAAAGCTGATGCTAGGCCGTAGATTTACCAGTTCTGGTATAATTGCAAAATCTAGCATAAAAAGAAGCGTTGTAGGATAATACTACACTCTAATACGGTTTAATTATGTGAGAAATTATAGAATTCTTTCTGGCACTGGCAGCTTTTCCAATTTGTTGATGTTATTAATTCATTATGTTTCAGGGTCATATTTGATGGTTATAACCGACCGTGAACAGGTCGGTTCTTACTTGGGTCATTCCATCTTTAAAGTTTCGTCCTTGAAGGTTTTTTCCTGTGACCATTCTTTGAAGAATTCCCCTGCAGAACAGGTGAATCCTTTGTTGCCCTACCCTTCACCCCTTCTTTGGTCTCCCTTATATGATTGCTTATTGACTCTTTTTCTTTTCCTCTTTTCCTTAATCGAGGAGTGGCTACTGACGTAAATTCTATATTGTTGTACCTTTTTGGCAGAAAAAGATGGAGGCTGAGTTTTCTGGGCTGCTAAATATAGCAGAGAAGACTCCTGGTCTTTATTTCTCATATGAGACCAATTTAACACTGAGGTGAAGTGTTATCTGTATTCATTTGTCCCCCTACCCAAGTCCCCATGAGAAACAAGAAGAAGAAGGTTTCATTTAATATTTGAGGCAAACTTGTGCTATTCATAATTATAAAAAATTTGTGTAATTGCAGCACACAGCGATTGCATGATTTGGGCGATGAATCTAAATTGCTTCCACTTTGGAGACAGGTATTCCCTGACTTTGCAGTAACTTACTTTTATTATTGTTTTAATTTGAAGTGGCTTGACAATTGAAGACTAAAATTGTTTACTATATTTGCTTGTTCCCAAAGTTATGATAAATTCAAATATCCATGTTTTATGTTTTTATGTTCATGGTTTCAATCTCATGTCTTCAAATGCTTTTCCACAGGCAGAGCCTAGATTTCTTTGGAACAATTATATGATGGAAGGGATGATAGATAACAAGGTTGGGTCTTTGCTAACTTTTTAGTTTTATCTTTTCCATTTTCTGATGAACTTAATTCCCATTTACTAACTTCTGAGCATTTATATGGTCTTTGATTGCAGCTGGATCCATACCTACTTCCTATTGTTCAAGGGAATATCCTTAATTCGTTCTTCCTTTCAGTTTATTGCCGTTTCTCATGTGTGCTTGCATGCCTGCACACATGCATACATTTCGTACTTGTGTATTGTTTAGTTTCATTTGTGTGTGTTGGTGTTGGATTTATAAAGTGTTTTGTCATTGAGAGGTTCTCCTTAATTGATCATCACGCTTTCATCACTTTCAAGCAGCCATTGGCAAAGATATTATTGATGTTACTCTGATTGCTAGGAGATGCACTAGGCGAAATGGTATTCAAATCTTTCTGCTTTTTCAGTCGTTTATTTATTGCCATGCTCTGTAATTTACAGTTAGCATACACTTGCAGATATACGAATAATAGATGGTGATGTTAGTACTGTACCACCTATGAGGCGAACTAATGATTTGGCTATTTAAAAAAAAAAATTATGTTTGCTTGATCGTAAAAGTTTGAGTAGTGGACCAACTACCCTTCATTTCAATAGGTAATGCTGAAATAGGATGGTTGAATGGATGTTGCATCTGTTCAGTGCAGTAGGAAGTAAAAGGTCCACTGATTTGTGGTGTGCATCTATGTGAATTGTTTATGCATTTCCAGCAGAATTATATTCATGCTAAATTTGGGAATGTAGAGGTTATAATATCTTATGCAGTTAGGGGTGCTATATGCATCGGAAATAGGACTTATGTTTTTGTTACTCTAGCCAATAATAATTTTCTTTTCTTGGAAGGCACGCGGATGTGGAGAAGAGGAGCTGATTCTGAAGGGTACGTAGCGAACTTTGTCGAAACTGAGCAGATTATGCACTTGAATGGGTTTACTTCATCATTTGTCCAGGTAAAATTGTATAGCTATGCATATGTAATTAAGATATGGACTTTTTGATCACATGGTTTTACTTCTATTTTCCCTGATTAATTGTCCTAAATGGTTTACAGCATCTTTAATGTTTTTTGTGCAGGTTAGGGGGTCAATTCCGTTGCTTTGGGACCAAATTGTTGACTTAACGTATAAGCCCAAGTTTGAAATTGTGCGACTTGAGGAATCTGTGAGTTGGTGGTTTGTTTTTAAATTCTAAGATTCTTTCTTTTGCAATCTATCTCCATCTGACTTCTTCTGTACTACATGTTATGCAGCCTCGAGTGGCAGAGCGGCATTTTCTGGATTTAAGAAAAAAGTATGGGGCTGTATTAGCTGTTGATCTTGTCAACACGGTGCGAACTCTTTATCCCAATCTTTTTGGAATAATTTATCTGATAATACACATCCAGTAGGCATGCTTGTGTACTATCCACATGAATGCATATATGTATATGTATAGATTGTGTATTGTGCATGGGTCGGTGTATTTTTAGGTGTGCACACTTTTAAACTTTTCATTCTTTGACATTCATATATGTGGGCGTGCATACAATTTGGGTGTTACGTCTCATGAATCATGATACTTAATCTTGTCAGCATGGAGGTGAAGGACGCTTGAGTGAGAAATTTGCAAATGCAATGCAGCATATTGTTAGTGATGATCTTAGGTAGAATTTCCTTTCACCTAATTCTTTTTACCCTTCTTTTCTTGTTCCTTGGTATGGATCTGTTTTATGTTGAGACCTGCTGAATATTGTAGATATTGGCACTTTGATTTTCACCATATCTGTGGACACGTCCATTTTGAGCGCCTCTCTATCCTTTATGAGCAAATTGTAGATTTCCTCGACAGAAATGGGTATGTTTTCCATCACCCTGCCATAAATATTTAATTCCCTGACATGCACTTGAGTATGTGTCGCTTCTTATTCATTTGTTCCTTTCAGACGTCTTTATTTACTTATTGAGTGTAAGTTCTGCAGAAAATAGATTAATATAGATACTTGTTTTGCATCCCTACACAGAAATGTAATTTTTGCTTACTCACCATGATTGAAATATAGGTATCTTCTATTGAATGAAAAGGGCGAGAAAATGAAGGAGCAACTAGGAGTTGTAAGGACCAATTGCATTGATTGCCTAGATCGTACAAATGTTACCCAGGTCCGTTAATAATTTGTATATTGTTTCAACTTTTTAAGACAATAATAGTTATGCAGGCAAACCCAGACTAGTATTTTATTATCACTTTTTGGTTCTCGTTATAAACTTCTTTTTTTCCTGTTGTTTGTTCACTAAACGAGTATTATTTGCTGCAGAGCATGATAGCCCGAAATATGTTGGAATGCCAACTTAGAAGGCTTGGAATTTTTGCTGCTGAAGAAACTATTAGCTCACATCACAATTTAGATGAATGCTTTAGAGTCTGTGAGTACATCCTTTTTCTCTTTTCTTGTACCACCTCTCTCTAGCATATAGGGCTTACCATATCTGCGGGTGTTTGTTGCTTCTGATATTATTTCTTTCTTTTTTAACTTTTTGTTTTTTTTTTCTTTTTTCCCAGTGTGGGCTGATCATGGGGATGATGTAAGCATTCAGTATTCCGGAACTCCTGCTTTGAAGGGGGATTTTGTAAGGTACTTATACCTAGATCTGCTCATGCATCTAATGCATTCTTACCCTAGAAAATGTGATTCTGACTTGGAAAGGTGGGGAAAAAGCTTTGAACGTTTGGGATGTATATTTTGCATGCAGCTATATCTATGATGGGACAGCAGTATACTACTGACATAAGAATAAGATACTATGTTTTAGTTTTTAGCTGTCGTAATTTTTGTCTATTTGGCTGGATCTTAGATGTGGACAGCGGACAATGCCAGGGATCGCTAAGGATGGAGTCAGTGCCCTTCTACGATATTATTATAATAACTTTTGCGACGGAACAAAACAGGTTGGTGTGCTTCCTTTTATGTCATCTCTCCTTTCGCTGTGCTTATGTGTTGGATCTCTTTGTATGAAGTCAATATCATCTCTTCTGCAACTACTTATGTATTGGGTACTTCTTTTTGTATTTTGGTGGAAATGCCTGAAGGATGCAATTGACCTCCTGCAAGGACATTACATTGTCTCGGTCAGCAGAGATATGACACCGTCGTCACAAAAAGGAGGACTTGAGGCTGTTGCAGTAAGTTGAAGTTAGATGTCTATTCAAGTTAGCTTGCTTTGTTTTTTTTATTGCCCAACCCCTGACCTTTATCAGTGTCTTAACTCGCATTATTTTGTTCTGCAGTCATTCCCACTGGCGTTGTTTTTTGTTTTGACGGGGTTCTTTTTTGCGACATTGTCATTGAGGCAAGGTAAATATAAACACGACATGTTGTGACTAAATAGGATTTGCAGAAATCATGGCTTAGATGGTGAAAGGGTGGGACGGGACTGGGATATTGTTGGTTCATTTTCTAGGGAGAAACAATATCGGATTGTCAACATCTTTGCAAATCTGCAATCAAGTGATATCTTTTTCTTCAATTCTTTTGCAGTCAGGTACGATCTACGGCACTTGTTCTTCTCAGTTATATGGGCAGGTCTAAGTATTGCTCTAGCTGCATTCGTGAGGGCCAAGGGGCGTATTTTCTGCAACAGACCTCGTCTACACAAGCCTCGGTCTTGATTGTGGATTCAGAATGTTGTGGCCGATTCAATTTCCTGTGAAGCTTTTACTGCTTGCTTCATGGTAATTTGATTCTTTGATTAGTAACCCAGTCTTTGAAATCTTGATCAGTTATATGCAAAAGTTAATACGACATGTGTGACCTGCTTCTGTTGGTAACGACTTATATTCTTATCATCAATCTTTTTTTTTTTTTTTTCTTTTCTGTAAATGCTTGCACCTTGTTCAAGCTTTTCATAGACATGGTTTAAAAGTTGTAACTTGAAATTTTTTGTATCTTCGCTATGACGATTACAGAGGATTGAAATTTTGAATTATGTTTCGGGAAATCACATTTATTTTCTTACATATGCAAAATGAAATTACTAAGAAGCTTGAGTTGCATATGGAGGCCAGTAAAGGTGAAATGCAATCTTGTAGACAACAGTTAGGCCCTTGAGATCAACAGGGGACGATGTCACGTAGCCTTGAACAAACAGGAAATCGCCCGTGCCCCCCACAACAGGATGATTGGCGGGCTTCACGTTATGCGTGCCTCCGACTATGGAAACTGAACCAGAGTAGTTCTTCAAGCGCAAAGTGATCTTGGCTACTGAAATGCTCTGAAGCCCATCCAAGCTGGATGTGACTGAAGTTCCTTGAGCTATCCCAACTGCTTTTGAAGATCGGTTGGCTGTGAGAGTCATCGGATCCTGGAAAACAAACACGGTGCCAAAGGGCGTAGTGGTTTGACCGATGCCTGTTCCAGCCACCCCATTCACTACAATATATCCGGTTTTGTTTATGGTTTCGTGTTGAAAGAGTGAAAAGTGGAGGGACTTAAGATGGTGGTGATGAGAGGTAGAGGCGGCTTTGGTTAGGAGGAGGGTGCAAAGTAGAACTGGAAGAACTGTATCGAATCGCAGAGCATGAGCCATGACAGTTTTAGCATGAAGAACTTGAAGAACACTGAATTTACATGAAAGACTAGTTCTAGTGTGGAGTCTTATACAATGGGAGAGCTTAAAGTCGCATTTGGTAGTTGATTTTTGCCTCAATATCTGCCGTCTGATCCACGAAACACAAACTATGGGGTTTTGATCAAGACCATCCAAAGGGGGATTAGGTTGATACTACAGATAAGTGGCTTTTATCACTCCTGTGAATTTTCAAACAGCAACCGTGATTAAAAAGTTGATTTGGATGCTGCATCATTTTCAAAAGCTACAGCTGCCTTCAACTGTATATATAGTTGCATTGACTGAAAAAAAGATCACAATAATAAAATCGTCGTGGTCCAATCTCCTACTAAGTCCCGATTCTTCTGAACCGCATAGTAAAAGATTGTTACACATAACACGAATGGTTTGGTAATAGCACGCGCTTGCCAAATATGGCTACACTGTTATACATAATACAATTACCATAGATTGTAAATAGGTCACAAACAGTTCTGCTACCGAATTTCAAGTTAAGAATCCAAGCTTGCAGGGGAATTATAAGCAATGATCACATGATTTATTAAATCTCCGTGGCATTATAATCGTTACATCTGCCTCCCTTTCTTCTCCAAATAGTAGTGGTTTCTCTGGAAGTTCAGAATTGCCCAAACCAAGTGCCACAAACCCAAATCCGGCCACAGCGCAGCAGGAAAGTACAACGGGCAGTTAGAAGTTTGCCAAAGCAGAAAATTGCTTAGGCGTGTCTCACCCGAAGTTCGAATCACAATGTTTGGATCAGGTGCCACTGCCATGTACATGTGCCTCTCAACATCCACTACCTTTACAACAGGAACATTTTGCAACTGCTTCCCACTCTCTTAAACTTCCCCTTCATCTTTTTCGACATGCTTACCATTGTATTTTCCTTCTTCTCCCCCTCAACTCTCTCATTGCAAGCTTCACTGGTGTCTAGTCCTGCTTCTCCATCCAAACCGCCATTGCCACCCCTCATTCTTTTAATCTGTGCTTGAATTTCGTTCCTTTTCTCGTAGCAGGATTCTTGAACAGCATGCACAATCTCGTCACGAGAAGAATAAGCCACACAGATTAAAAGCACGGCCTTGGAATTATTGGCAGTGGCCTTCGTTGCCTTTTCAGCAGCATCCCTCACAGACTCATTCAAAAGCTTCAAGTTACCGATAAAGTATACTCGAATGCCATACTGGTTTATAATGCTTTCTCTCTCAAGCAACCCCTCAATCTTCTCCTGCAACAAATCCATCAGAATTTGCACCTCGTCGGATGGCCGCTTGAAATTATCAATGCCGAAGGCAGAGACCATCACATACTTTACCAACAACTCGTAGCAGTACCGGAGAACCGACATGAAAGATAGAAATCCGGCTCTGTGGCCTTCCCCAGCAGGCAGGTTCCTCCTCTTTGCATACCTTCTGTTCCCATCCATGATGAAGGCTATGTGTTCAGGAATGGGGCCCACAGATACAAGACTGAACAAGCATTTCCTCAGAAAAGATCCTAAAGCCCCCAACGATTGGCCTGCACCAATAGCACTGCTTTGGCTTGCAACAATGGCACTGTTTTCCTCCGTCATATGATCCTGCTGAAGACAAATGAAACATCGGTGAACATGAAACCTTAAACACTCGCCACAAATGGAAATAAAGGAAAAGAACTCGTCATTTACAAATCACTGTTTGACGTGTACGCTTTTAATGACTTTTTTTGTGTGTATAAGTACTCAACTTTAGTTTCAGCAGTCAAAAGTAATATTGGGTTCCAAGAAATGATTACAAAAAAGCCAAAAAGAAATTCAAAGTTTGGACTTTCTTCTCCTTTGCTCAGTTTTTCTCTGAGCAGCCAAACGCAGAACAAAAGAAAAGTTCATGTAGACAAATCACAATCACACAACACAAGCAAATTGTTGATGAAGACATGTCACAATAAAAAAGAAAAAGTTGTTCATATGAAAATTATATGTATATATATATATATATATATTCACACATATGATATAATTATACACGAAAATTATTTTTACACACCATTTTTTTCTTTCTACATACCCTCCTTTAAAATCGTGTAACGATTTTCCTTTGCTTATTCAATCCAAAGGCAAAAGGTAAACAGGGTATACACGAGGAGAAAAAATGTGTAGAAATCCCTTTCTGTCGTATAAAGTGCGAAGGACTTACTTGAATATATTGATGAATGTGTCGATCAAAGTTGAAGCATTGGCGACCCAATGAAGTTTGAAGAAGCAAGAGAGTTAATTAAGACCTATATATATAAGAGTGGTTAGTGAGAAATCAAACGAAGGTAGATCATTGATATAGAAGAACGTTGTGCATCTGATCAGTTGGCAAGGATCACCAACTTTCAATAAACACTCCCTTTTCGGTTATCAAAGTCACAATATCTGCCATTTTCCAACAAAAACTCAATATATTAATGTCGTATGCACCATGCAATTAACATGAGCTGCCTCTCACTATCTAATCTGGTAGCTGACTGTATAGGACAACAAACAAACCCTTGAACTGAATGTGACTATTTTCACAATCTACTTAATATTTCTTTATATATGTAGAGCAATGATCCCTCAACTTTAACCTAATTGAAGTAATGATTCCTCAACTAAAAATCCATGATCATTGGTTGTCCCTTAACTCATCAAAACATGTAGCTATGGTCATTTTCGTTAACTCCGTCAAAATAACTCATGTTAGAAGGATCATTGCTACAATTGGGTTAAAGTTGAGGGACCATTGCCCCAATTGGGTTAAAGTTGAGGGACCATTGCCCCAATTAGGTTAAAGTTGAAAGACCATTTCTCCAATTGGATTAAAGGTGAGGGACCGGTGCTACAATTTTTTTCATTTGGTTTTTCATATTTGCCCCTTAATTCAGCCTCATGTGTGTCGCACGTGACATATTTCGATGGAAGTTCTAATGGAGTTTATGAAAAGGACTATAATTGCACGTTTTGATGAGTTAAGGGACCAATGGTCATAGATTTTTAATTGAGGGACCATTGTTGCAATTTCCTCTATATTATGCAATTGTTAATTATGATTAGTGTTATGTGTAACGAGTAATTGATCGACGCATGGAGCTTGGCAGATTACTGATGTGCTTAAGAGTCAAGATCATTGTAATAGAGCTCTGGAAAAAATCATCTAAGCCCACATTATAAATTGCTTTGATGATAGTATGGTTTAACAAGCAATCCTTTAATCCAGCACAAATGGTGGTTAATTAAAAAAACCAAATTTTTAGGAATTTCAATATATAATTGCTACAATTAAATAAAAATAAATATGAAAATTGACAAAATTAAAGAATGAGATTGTTCAAACATTCTCAATTTGATGTTTGAACATCAACATAAACCTTGCAGTATCGCTATCACATTTTATCTCATTGAGAGCTATGAAACCTCGAGTGAGATGATTGATGACGAATCGACTGTTTATTGGCTCCAAAATTAAAAGTGGCTTGCACAGATGTAAGTTTGGATTGCTTTGGTTGTTCCTTGATTGCTTGAATCTGTTCCAATTGCTCCACAACTTCTTTCATGGAGGGCCGGCTTCTAGGGTCCGGTTCTAGGCACTTATGAGCTATGAGTGCTGCCTGCATTACTGCCTTGAAGGCATATTGGCCTTCCATCCGCACATCCAATATGTTTTTAAGCTTTCTTTTGTGTAAGAGAAGTGGTTTAGCCCATTCTACAAGTTGTTGTTCTGCTCTGGGACGTTGCCTATCAAGTGCTCGGTGCCCTGTCAGAATTTCAAGCAACACAACGCCGAATCCATACACATCGCTGTTCACGTACAAATGACCTGTTGGTTTCGGGTATACATATCAGGAATATGTATCAGCTAATTTGTGAAAATCAACAAAGCGAATTTTCATATCTAAACTCCAAAAAATGTTCCATTTTTGTTAGAGATTGATTACCTGTTGCAATGTATTCTGGAGCAGCATAACCATATGTTCCCATGATCCTAGTGGAAACATGTGATTCTCCACCTGCTGGCCCCAATTTCGCCAAGCCAAAATCCGAGATTTTTGAATTGAAACTCTGCAGAAATAAAATAGATGATTAACAAAAAAAAAAAAAAAAGGATGGTTTAATTATATCATGTACATGCAGATGCAGCTGTAGCCACATTAACAAGAGTGGATAGTGGATGTGCTCCTCCCTATGCACCCAATTTCGAATTCCTCTCTCGCAGCCATTTGGATTAGTATAGAGTATATATTACATCACGTACAAGCAACAATATAACTAAAATGAGAGAGAGAAGGCTAAAATAGAAGTACAAACCCCATCAAGCAATATATTTGAGGACTTAAAATCTCTGTAGATGATTTGTTTTTCTGAACTGTGTAAGAAGGCCAGGCCCCGAGCTGCTCCAATAGCTATTTTTAGTCTTGTGTCCCAAGAAAGAAGTTCGCTGCCCGCGCTCCCTACTCGAAGAAAAAGTTGTAGAGTTAACAATTCAAGCAAAAAAATTTAAGTTTTAAGCTCTATGTTTTCACATTGGCTTCTTACTTCTGAAAAGATGATTCTCCAAACTTCCTTTCTGCATAAACTCATAAACAAGGAGTAGTTCTTCGTCTTCCAAACAGTAACCTAATAGCTTCACGAGGTTCGGATGCGAAAGCCGTCCTAAAAAATTCACTTCTGACTGCATTGCATTGTCAAATATGATCAAGAAAAAAGAAACATAATTATTTAAAAAAAAGAAGGATTTATGCTGAAAAGTTATGTTAGAAGAAGAAGAAGAAGAAATTGGGCTGTGAGTTACGTATGGCAGTCTACGAACCAAATTGGGCTATGAGTTACGTATGGTATAAAACAAATGGTCCTAATTAATTAAAAATTCCCAATAATGCAATCAAAGTTGAAAAATCTTAATAAAAATAAATAAAATACCTGCCACTCTTGATACCCTTGGACACTTCCTGGGTTCAATTTCTTGATAGCAACCAGCATTCCAGTACCATATTTTGAAGGCTGAAGTGTTTTCCCATCCACCCAACCTTTGAAAACCCTCCCAAATCCTCCCTCACCAAGCACTTGATCTGACTTGAAATTTTTGGTGGCTGCCTTCAACTCTGTAAAAGTGAAGACTCTCAAGTTTGGTGACTCCAAAATTTGCCCATTGGGTTGTTGTGAATGTAACTCCTCAATTCTGGGGCTCGATGTTGCTTCTGAAAATTGACTTCTTCCTCCACTGCTGATTGTGTTTGAGGATATGTTCTTGCTGTGATTTCCAGATGTCCCTAGAAAAACTTAACACATGATTAATATGCAGAAATCATGTATGAAATTCAATGACTGTTTTTCCTTTTTGACAATATGATATTCTAGATATTCGAGAGGGTGATTTGAACTTGGTGTACCAGGGTGATTGCCTTGACCGACTGACCTAACATGCATTTGAATATGAACTTTGATGATCGAATTAATGAAAAAGAAGCAACCCATCTAAGAGCATGCTAAAAGATTATGATCCAAGCATTTCTACTTGAAGAATTGAGATAATTTGTGAAATTTTTAATGACCCTTGTTCGTTTTATATGGTCTAATGTTGGAGCAAACTGTACCTGGAGTTGAAGGTATGTATTTGTTGCGGTGAGGATCATCAGGAGATGTCCAGCAATTCCCCATAATTCACTTTTCTCAACTAGAAAAATGATTGGTGTAACTCTGCAAAGGTGGAAAGACAAAAGGAGAATGGAAGTGGATCGAATTTATGTGGTTGGTTGGAATTTTAAATAGTTGGAAAGTTGGACTTTCTGCTCAATTGGGGACTTGCCATGAAACCACTTGGTTGCTTCATTTTTAATTTTCCATGCCAAACTTATTTTGGATTACTCTGGCCATAAAAAAAAGGATTAAAACGTTGATCTTCGTATTTAACTCCAAACCATATGGATTAATTCATTTCATTTTATACTGCATGTAATTGTCTATATCCTTAATTCCATTTAGTCAACCGTTTCTGTTATCCAAAGTTCCAAACCTTTTTTCTTTACTTGTTTGGCATCAACTGTAGCAATGAATATTTAACCGATAATAAAGCGCCCTGATATTATCGACGTTCTGTGACAGCAAAATTTTATATATGCATGCAGCAACATAGGCATTTTGATCATCGGATTTTTATATATTTACTTTGTTACATTCGACCAAAAAATAAAATATCTACAACCATATCCTAAGCTTTTTTTCTTTTTATTTTTCAGAATAAATTAAAAGCTAAACTTTATTAAAACAAGAAATTGGCAACAAAGGTGGTTTTCAAATCTATTTTTAATTGATTAATAATTTTTTGTTTTTATGTTTTTTGTTCTAAAGTTATTTATTACAATTATAAAAAAATAAATAATAGTTTAATGATATATTTAGTGGTGAACAAAACTTTAAAAAAGATCAAAGTGGCACATACGCTTTCAATTTAAAATTTAAAATTTTTCTTCTTCTTTAAGATGATCTAAGCTTCTACCCTGATACGGCTCGTTTATGCTAAAATTTAGAGAGAACTACTGGATTATTATTCTTGTTGACATTGACTCCAAGTGCTTATAGGCTGCACTAATTATTCATGTACCATCCCATGGGCCATGGCTCTTACTAATTTAGGCAGTTGGAAAGCGTTGAATTCTATTTGGATATATT
The DNA here is from genome assembly GCF_963583255.1 of Pyrus communis. Taxonomy (NCBI): domain Eukaryota; kingdom Viridiplantae; phylum Streptophyta; class Magnoliopsida; order Rosales; family Rosaceae; genus Pyrus; species Pyrus communis. The sequence continues at coordinate 15,066,666 of NC_084803.1, read as the reverse complement.
CATTTTGTTCTCCTTGGCATAAGAAATGGCTTACACTTAGACTCCTTTTCTATTGGTTGATTCAAGTTTTTTTTCTCTTCTAAAAACATAACTTCAAAACTACAAAGGGTTTGTAACTCAAACAATTAAGAACACGTTCATGCATCAATGATTATGTGTGCTTACCATAGACATATGGTTAAATTGATGAGAAAAATGCTAAAAAACGACCTTACGTCAATAAGGCTCTTCACTTTGTAAGAATCGGACTGAGTACATTAAAATCTAAGCCTTTGACTGCTAAAATCTACAAATTCATCATAAGTTCATAACAACCTATAGTATTTAGTATTATCTCCTTGACTAGAGAAATGTCAAGGGCCCCCTACTGCGTAATTGTGCGTCTATCGTCATGGAGTCAAAACGAAAATAAGAAATTAAAGAAGAAAAAGAAGACTTTGCATACTCTACCCAAAAGAAGGAAGTGATTTTGCATACATGGCCACTCAACTTGCAAAGGGGGCTCAAGTCACAACACAACAATCTTTAAATCTTACTCCGAGGCGGACCTCACTTTTTCCTCTCTTTTTTTGGCAAACACACGCGGACCTCACTTTATACAATCTAAGCATGGCTTTAGTGCTGATTTGGAACTCGACAGCATTTGTGCTCGTAAGCCTTGTGAATGCAAATTACATAAAAGCAGTTGATCAGTGTCCCTTCGAGTTTACCGAGTCAGTGAAACCGAGTCACCATTAAAGCCAAAGCAAAGCTAGAATTAACCTAGACAACTGCAATTGTCACGTTTTACACACCTTAAGGTAACAGGGGCATGACAGGTGAAAAAACCACAAGCTAACACACGAATCCGAATCCTTGCCGTGAGGATTCCTGGGATCTGTGAATTATATTCGTTCATCATACATCGTGCGGTCAGAAATCATTTTAAATATTTTTATTTAAAATTAAATACAAACAGTACCTGACAAAAACTGACCACAAGATGTACGATGAACGAACACAATTTATAGATCCCTAAGATCCTCACCAAAAGGATCCGGAGAGGATCTTGTTGGCTAGCACACACTCCCAGCCAGAACCCTATATGCCAAAAGGGTAATGCTTGGCAGATTAAAATTAAAAATTAAATTTGCAAACCAAATGACATGTCACCAATAAAAAATAAGTACGTTAATCAACACATAAGTAATAATTCAATTATCATCGATCACATCATTTGATTTACAAAATTTAGTTTACATTTTTTGTCTCTCTAAAATTATCCGATGCCAAAAATCAACAAAGTTTTTTTAAAATATTTCTTTTAGAAAATGCAGTACGAATTTTTTTTTATTGTAATGAAAAAATATTTACACCTAATCAGGGGCAATAAATCTTACTCCTCCTTAAAAAGAAAGAAAAAAATACATGGAAAATAAGGTGGACAAAAACCTTACCCCTCTAAAAACAAAAACAAGAAAGATACAAAGAAAAGAGAGGAACATGAAACCTAACTCCTTTAAAGCCAAGCCTAAAAGATCTAAACCTGCAAACCAAGTCAAACAACACTACAATATTAGGAAACAAAAGAAGTGAGACAAAACTGTATCCAAAACTCAACTGTGCCCAAACACAAACTAAACATAGACATATAGTGCTTTCTAGTATAGGATACCATGTACTTTTTAGCTATTAAATCGTGGTAAAAATAAATTCTAAAAATGGTTAAAAAACTAGAAATGTTGTGGACATGAAACGTCTTACACTCCGAAGCATCATGTAATTTTTTGACCAAAAGAGGATGATATGATCTCTTTGCAAGTTTGCAGGAAAGGGGTTTCTGCAAGAAAAAGGTAAGGACCTGTTTGGTATCCTATTAAAAAAATTTCATTATTTCTCAAAATATTTTTTTAGAACATCTCTTGAAAACAATTTTCTTGAAAACTCAAAAACTTGTTTGGTACGAGATTTAAAATTTTTAAATCTTAAAACTTAAATTAGACAAAGAAATTTAAAGAGAGTGGGTCGCAAAAGAGGAAAGAAAGTAAGAGAGAATCGAGAAGAGAGATGATCGGAGGAGAGAGAAATAAGAGAAGAGATTGGAGGAGAAAGAAAGAAAAAAAAAGAGAGGAATGAGAGAGAAGGGGAGAGAGAGAGAGATAGGTTCAAAGTGAGGGGGGATGAGAGGGAAAATGAAGGAGTGAGATTTTTTTTTTTTAAGTACAACGATATATTTTACAGTAGGAGAAGGAGGAATTCGGCTAAGCCACATAATGGGCAACCTAATTTGGTATCGAATTCCCCATCCACAAAATTCGAACTTAAGATGTCTCACTTACAAGTGAAGAGGAATAACACCAGACTATAGTACTGGGTGGCATAAAAGAGTGAGCTTTAAAAACTCTAAAAACTCACTTTTGGTGTTTTTAGAGAATAGACTATATTTTTAAAGGAATACTTTGGATGTGGTCCCTAATTCTTAACATTCTTTGATTAAAACCTTAATAGTATTCAAAGTTTGATCAAAGTCCCTTGACTTTGTACACCTCATTATATTACTATTAATATTTATATTTTTATAGTTTTGACATTAATTGTTTGATATTTTATGAGATTTATAATCCTATAAATTTAAAATCCCTCATTATAATACTATTAGAAACGGTTACAATAAAAAAATTCAAACATTTTGATTGAATAAATGGGTAAAAACTATGTAAAAATAAGAAATAATAAATGGCAAAAGAATGTATCCATAGTGTTAAAAAAATTGGTACATTTCACATATAACAAAGTGGTACATTAATAAAGAAGAATGGGTACATTATAAACAAATTAGGGTACAGATAAAATATTAAAAATTATGAGTACAAATGAATTTTTTAAAATATAGGCGCTAAAAGAAATTAATGCATGGGTACAAAATAAAACTAAAAAGAAAATACTACAAATTAAAAAAAAAAATGTTGCAAATTAAAAGTGGGTACAACCTAAAAATGTAAATATATGATACAAAGTTTAGGCATAAAACATAAATATACCATATGTAATTTTTCTATCATTGATTAAATATACAACGTCACGTGATGGTATACACATAGGTACAAACACAAATAAAAATTTAAAAAATATGGGCACAAAAATAAACTAATATATGGGTACAAATTAAAAATGAAAAGAAAATTGGTACAAATTAAAAAAATATTTGCAAATTAAAAATAGGTACAAACTAAAAATAAAAATATATGATAAACAATTTAGCCATAAATATAAATATACTAATTGTAACATTTTTAACACTAAAGGAATATATTTAAAAATAAAAATATTTTATTATTCAAATAATTAATGATGTTATTAATACCCAAGGACCTTGATCAAAATTTGAAAATGAATAGGATTTTAATCAATGGAGTAACAAAAAGAAAGATGTGAACCTAATTTTCCCTTTTTTAAATTACTTTTTGAGTTGAGTTTTTAAAAATAATCTTACCAAATAAGTTTAAATGCCTAAAACTTGAAAAATGATTTTGAGTTTAAAAAGTTGGATTCAAACACAATTAAAGTACCGAAAGACCCAAACCTCCATGCTTGACCGGTTGAGCAGAAGTGGACCTACCCATGGCCTGGGACAGCAATTTACACTTTCAGGTATGAATTCGTGTAAGCCGCATTTTCTGTTTTGACATTTAATGTTAGAACCCTACTCTACGTCTTCCACAATTGCACGGAGATGAAATAACCAATGTCACCACAAGATGATGCCATCTGGCATCCTAACATTTAGGGCAAAGCAAAAAGGTGCAGATGAGTTTAAAGATCGTCGAGGGGGGATGAAGGAATGTTTAATGCTTGGAGGACGGAAAGCTGAGACTTGAGAGAGTTTACATGGACGCATTTATACATGAATCCGCTTCACTGGAAGATGAAAGGAAATTCATGACTAGCATGTTTAAAGTCATGAATTCGGAAATGAGCTCCAAAACCTGACATGGAAATCTGTTAACTAACGTGTTCGCTCACCTAGAAGGGTGTCATAAATCGAGGAAGCCATAAGTAGGTGAGAGAATGAAATCAACTACTCCCTCCGAATCAATCTAATTCACGATGTTTCAGGTATTGGATTACGGTTTGTAATATATGAGCCACATAACAAGTCATGAATCAGAATAATTCCAATACCCGTGTGCTATGAGAAATTAAAAATCAGAATAATTCCAATATTCAATCTCATTCCAGGTAAGTGAACATGTCATAAACCGTGATCGAACCCAAAAGCAATACCAGAAACTACAGATAAAATTCATTGGTTTACCAAAAGTAATTTCAGAAACTAAAGGGGAGAGCTTTAAGCTTTGAACCCCAATGCAAGAAATTCAGAAGTTGAAAGTTAATATTTTGAAATGAGTTCAAAAGCTCTATTAGTATTTTGTACAGATGCTTTAATTGGCAGACGTAGACAGGCCCTGGCTTCTAAGAGCTCTAGCTCTGTGCCGTCTCTTGAAAACATCTTGCCGGAATCTTTTGGTCTCGGTCTTCATCTCCAAGAAGGGTCTCCTCTCTATACTTTCTCTTTCCCTCTCCAGCATTCTTTGCCTCTTTAGAACCGCCAAGGCTGCGGCTTTGTTCTCCTTCTGTTGGATCTCCGTCTCTTCCTGCACAATCATATATATATATATAAACAACTGCACATATATAATAGGTGCCAACATATGTGACTGTCTGTGCAAGTACTTCGATACATGTGCACAGCCTACTGCATATTCAGGTTTTCATTCATCTGTTTTACGTGAACTTATTGGCGCTAATTTTCTAGCCATTACAAAGTTATTAAAGTAACAATATCTTTGAGTTTGGGAGATATTCCATTTAGTACAATCATGTCAATGTTCACTAAAATGGAAAGGGAGTGAACATATCAGGAAGGGGAATTAAGACAGACCTGAAGATCACGAATGAGACTGTCAAGCGATTTAATCTTCCTATGTGGCCACCGAGGAATACCAAATTCTCTGCATTTCTTCTTAAGTACTGTGAGTCCAACATTCAAATTTCTCGAAGCTTCCACAATTGGTAGATCAAAATACTTTGCCAGATCTGACAAAGAGATACTTGCTATGCGTCCACTTGGTGCCCTTCTTTTCTTCTCTGTAATACCTGCAACCTTGCACCTAGCCTATGAGATATCAAATTCAAATAATGCAGTAGTATAATGGGGAAAACATTGAAGAAAAATGATTTTTCCAAAAGGAAAGTATTGAATATCGATTTCTATGAAAAGTCCGGTATTTTACTTTCGCATACATTTACAAATGGTAGTCAGAATTACAAGATACACATCACTTGATAGTTGTCTTAGGTTATGGTAATAAATGAAACTTTTACGTGGTAGCATTCTTAAGTAAGCTGGTGTGAAGAGAAACTCTAGCTTCAGTTCCATACACTCCAAAGCCATAGAAGAAAACACCAAAGGATGCATACTGCATAGAAAGTTGAATTTTTTAACCCTGGCAACAACTGATTCTAAGACTTGTAACCCCATCACACTTGATTGCGACAAAAATGAATTGAAGAGCAGAAAGCAATGTGTGGCAACAATAATAGAAAGCAATGCATCTAACCTGGTGAACTTCTTCCACTTTCTTGATCCTCAGATGATTCAGACATTGTGACGGGGCTAGGAAGAGAGTTCAGATCCAGATCAAGTATCGGCCACCTCCTTGATTTGTGGTTACTGTCATTACTCCCTTGGCTCGTTTCCTCCCGTGACCTTTGCAATGATTTTTTGTCATCTGTTTTGCAACTCAACTCGAAAATCATCTGAAGATCATTAGACAATCTTGGAATTGTCTTCAACTTTGGATTTCTGAACAATTAGGACAAAATATTGTTAGAGTTATGAATAAGATTGGAGATAACAAGGAGGTTTGAAACAATCAAAACTTTAGAAAAGCTAGGAATCTGGAGCTAAGTTTGGGATTAGGTTCAGAGCAATTAAGGTTATATCTTCAGCAAAGATCAAATGTTCTATAGGGAAACGTAATAAAATGGAAAACCAAGCTTTTTCCATAAATGTTCTCATATCCTATGATAACGGATAAGTTATTCTGTTAGAATCAGTTTCGCCACACAAAATCACTAGAGAAAAGGAGGAAGATCGTCACTTGATGAAATCCAAAACTCTTTTAGGTAAATTTTAAATAGATGATTCCATATTGAACTGCTAATACTTCAGGGGACGCACATCAAATTCTACAGTAAACCCTCCCGATTAAGATTGAAAAAGCATAGACGTTACGAGCATATTTCAACACAAATGAAGTAGCCCACTTAACTATCGCTCAGTCTCTTCAAGCCAAGCTGGACAAATTCTAACATAAAGCAGGTAAACATGACAGCGTGTGACGCTACTCATAATAACTGATTAGTGACCAAGATGCGCAATCTGAAGGGGGCGTTCTAAGCACCCTTGTAAAGCACAAAAGGGGCAAGGGGCAAATGCAACAGGGGCGTTTCACACACCCCCTCCTGTAAGTATTTCTCGGGCACTGAAACCCGATAAACCACCTAGTTAACTAGGATTGGCAATGCCTGAAAACGGAAGATAATGCTGCACAAAACCAAAGAGATTCCACCAAACCACCAACTCTTCCAACGGGAAAATGAGGAGACTAGCACCATGAATTTCTCATCCAACCAATATCCTCTACATTTACAGGCCTAAACATGAAGCTAATCATTCTAACGACATGTTGCAAATCCGCAATCGGGTAATACTGCAATTAGTACATCTAAAACACAAACACGAACAACTCCAACTCCAACCAAAAGAACAACTGAACAATACCATGAAAAACATCAAAAACAGAGACAACATAAGACTAAATTCATTAGACTGAAAAGGGTACCTGGAGACTGAAAGAACAGAGGGAATGCATGTAAAATCAGGAGGTGAATTTTCATGAAATGCTAAAATGCAGACCCAGCAGCCATTAACATGCCCTTGGAGCACTTGGGAAGCCGGAAATTTCATCAGTCTCAGAACCGGCTCAGCTGACAGCTCCACATACAACCCATTTTCTCTGAACACAAACTCCCTCTCCACCTCATTTCTCTTCCCCTCATCCAATCCGTACACATGCAAGCTCCTGATCAACTCTGCCAAACACAAAAAAAAAACCATTTTTTCATAAAAATGAAAAACAAACAAAACCCAACAAGCAGAAGAGCAGAAAGATACAATATTTGGAGAGAAAGGAAAACAATTGGAAAATGGGGATGGTGGGTTTTGATAAACTCACCCTGGTTGATGGTGTTCTTGAAGACCAGGAGAGATCTCAGCAAATGGGGGTCACAGTCACAGGAATCCATGAAAAGTGAGAGAAGAAGATCATGGTGTTGTGGGGGTGAAAAATGTAGGGGACGGAGTACTAGTGCATTGCCGCTGGTAGTGACAGCTAAAAACGGAGAGAAGAGAGAGAGGGAATGGAATGAAATGAATGCAAAAACCCAGGCTCTGAATTTGGAGCCTGCCAAGCCAAAGTATTTTTCCTTTTTCTCCTACTTTTCTTTCTTGTTGGCTTTTTTTCGATATCTAGCCACACACACTACAATACCAAAAAAGTTTTTCCTTTTTTCGTTTTAGATATAGGTTACCAATTTTATTTTTTTCTTTCGATTTCATAATTTCAGGTTTTTTTTCATCTTTCTTTTCTGCTAATTAAAATTTGAGATTCATGTTTATTAATTACATAATTTGGAAATGAAACTTATTTAATGATAATAAATAACGTGATGAGTATTATCATTATTTCAGATGATGAACAAAATTATTTCCTAATAGTTATGAACGTAACTTAAGTGCTGAAAAACTTAATGCTCTAATAAAAAGACGTAGATTATACTAACATTTCATGGACTAAAACATTTCTATAATCATCTTCATTGTAAAAATTGTTTTTATTTAGGAAAAAATGAGACTAATTGTTCCGAATTATTGGAAGACATAAATTAGTTTCTTAATTTTTTCGTAAAATGGGGCATCCGAGGTTATGAATTTTGTCGTCTAGCTACTTAATACACGTGGGCTGCCACGCCAACCTTTGTTTTCTTCTGACCCGTAAATTGACAATAAAGTGCATTTCATTCCTCAAATTACCTCTTTATGCCATCCAAAACCCGCACTTACCAAATTAACGTTGAAATGACACAAAAATTTCTGCCACGGAATGTAGGGTGTCGAATTATTTACAGAAAGTGGCAGGGGCATTTTGGTCAAAATAAAATCAAACTTGGTCACGGAATCCTTAGTAACAACCTTTGGGCATGTGTGAAAGGTGGCCAAAAAGGGATCTGGAAATAATAAAGAAATAAGTAATTTACTTGTTCAATACGTTTGCAATTTCCATTGAAGCAGAAACTGCCATTGTTGCACATCTTTTCATGAGATTGGATGGTCGGGACGGTTGGACTACCGGGAGTTGTGTGTTTCTGTTGTATTTTGCACATATGTCCTTTCTTTTTCTCTAAATTGCAGATTCTACCTATAACAGACCGTCTGATCAGACGACTGATTCGACCAATTAATAAGATCATGTTACTTCATCAGTTATGAACATATTGATACACAATAACGTACATATATGCTTGTCGATGTCTAATCATACCCATATGAACAACCAGTTTGACTCAAGGTTTTTCGGAGCCAGAAATTTCCAAAATACTGTTTCATTTTCGAAATATAGAGAAAAACCAATACCAATGTTGTCGACAAAATTGATAGCCAAAATGTCTTGGGAACAAAATCTATGACACAATGTACGTAGGGATATGCAAGTTTCTTGGAAGCCAAAAAGGACACAATTTCTTGTTTCTAGTGTACAAGATGCTACAAGTCCTATTTCCACATCTGTAAATTCAGGTGGCAAAGCGTTGTGGGGATGATTTAGTGCCCCTAGTGTACAGTATACACTGACTTGAGTCCGACAAACCGGCATTAGCTATCTAGACTAAGCTCGGTATCATCCTCCAGATTATCAGGCTCCACGGGCGAGGAGGGTGTCTCCGCAAAAAGTACCTCATCTGGATACATCTTCTGGAAAAGCTGCAGCACCAACACCGAGTTTTACTAGGGTTAACATTAGGTGTGAAAGATGACGAGTAATTAAGCATAAAGAGACTGAAGCAAAAATAGTCCGTTAAAAGAAGACGTACCGCAACAGTTGAATCTACAAGATCATTGTAGTTAAGATTTCCATCCGGCATGGGAGTGAAGAAGATGTTTTCACATTCACCCTGAAATCAATGTAAATCACAGCTCCGAATGAAAAGACGCCAAGAACAAAAAAGCATCAAATAAGTGCACAATCGTCGTGGAAGATAGAGAATTACTAGGAAAAACTTAAGTCCATACGTACATTGTGCGCTGTTGTGAGCTCCTGAATGTATAACGTACTCCAAAGTAGTGTCGGTTTTACATCTGCATCTTCACTTTGAACCGCGGAACCACCTTCACGATTTGCAGAAACAGGAAGTGTGAGAAGTGCATTCATTGCCGCATGTAGCAACCTTTTCCCGTGTTCAGCATCATCACATAAACCAGAGAAGTACAGTACAAACCTGAAGTAGAGAAGGTAAACAAAATCAAATTTAAGAGGTTCCTCAAACAAGTTAGTGGAGTTAAACTTTTTTGCCATATACATCTAACTCATACGTAAGATAGCAATACATAAAACTATGGCAGAAAGAAGGGAAGCATTATTATCGTCAATGATTTAGCATACATACATGCCTGACGGACAAACAGCCAGTTTGTCCGAACCGCCACCTATCTGGATAGCCCGGATTGAAGTATCCTGCTCAGAAAATAAAACTGGGGAGGAAGGAGGGAGGATTTGAGACAAGCTATTTTAGTTCGAGTACTCGATTTCAAAGAAGCACAATAACAGAACCAGAGTTAACTCTTACATCTAGGAGGATACACAAGCAAGCAATTTGATACATCTGGCTTCAAGGAACTGGTCGTAATACATATTCCCCTGGCCACCTTTCTTTTATCACCTTTCAAACTTAAAACTTGAAGAGTTTCTTCCAGATTTGGTGAAGATGAAGCGGGCGGCAATGGGACTGTCAAGGTTGGATCCAAAAGCAGCTGATGACTACATATTTCCTCGCCTGAAGCTAATCTAACACCCTTGTATTGCCCAGTTTGCTGCAAAGTTCAAGCCATGATAAAACATCAACTATTTGCAACATTCTGGTAAAAATTAGTTTATTTCAGTAAATATGTTTTGTATTAAGAACAATCGTTAGTATATTCATTCCATACCTTGTCCATAAGCAGGGCAGTCACTGGCATTCGCAGAACCTGGATGAAAGATGCTTCAGATACAGATAAGAAATACAGCGGTATTGATGTATGTTTGTGCGTATATACTTCCAGTGAATGTTGTGGATTGACTCATTTTAGCAGAAATTAATGCGCATGAACATAACTCAAACCCATTTTAAATTGAAAAATAGAGCTATAACATCAAGCTAACTTCATGTTCTTTCTAAAAATAACATAATTCCTCCAAATACAGAGTCAGAGACAACCGGAAATTTTCAAGAAATTAAAAAATATATTAAGAAAAGTTAAATACGAGAGCACATGTTAGCCCATAATTAAGGCAGATATATACGAAGAAGTATGGACAGGCCAATAACAGTTTAGGATACTTTTCCTCGAAATTAAAGAGCAGATACTTCAACTTGAACTTACTTGGATGCAACCTTTAACAGCAGCACGACGGGTAAAGCCTTGTAATATCTCACCATGACCATAAAGTGGATAAAGCAAAGCCCCAGGTACATTTGGAAACCTAAGAAGAAAGAATGATAAAGAAACTACTTGTGGCATACAGATTTAAATATCTTATTGGTATAAATTTGAGGCTCGTAATCTTGAGTCAAGGGACACACTGAAATCATTAGGTTTAAATAAGAAAAACACTACACCTCAACAGCCTCTATTTTTAGATATAAGTTTCAATGAAAACAACAGGATACTACCCATTTATACTTCCTTCTAGTTTCCCCTTCTACACAGATGCACTTATTTTCCATAACCATAAACCATGGCTGTCAAACATTGTACGGTTTCTTCAAATTTTTATCACTAAATAACATTACTCTTAGCAATCTTCAAATTGTCTCTAGATAATAAACAAATCAAACATGTTTGATATATAGATAAATTCTATATGGGTACCAGGTCAAGCATCATTACAATAGTACTTCACAGAAACTAAAACATCACAGAATAAATGTTTAAGTACAAAACAAAATGAGACAACTGACCTTCCAACCGATTTTTGGTAGAGATCTAAACGCTCCATCCCTTCTCTTGTCTTAAGTACAGTTTTACAGACTTCCGAGTTGTCCTGATCATCATCTGCCAGGGAAATGGCATATAGAATACTCCTGCATGGAAGAAAATGACACATTCTCAGAATAAGGAAGCGAAAAACTATCTGAAGCAGTGAAGAAACAGTTTTCAGGATAACAAAGAGCCAGCTGCTTTCTTGGTGTAGTACACTATGAAGACTACTCATGCTTAGTTTATTGGGAAACAACAGAAAAAAATAAATAAAATACAAAATCAATTTTTTTTTTCATTACAAAAAATAATGTAACAAGCAGCAAAGAATACTAATTGGTTTCCTATAAATGGTTCAATAGCACTGAAGCAATGGAAACGTCCAAACAACTTGGCAAGTTAAAGTAATCTTAACAAGGCAAGTGAGACAAGGGAACAAAGTAATGTCACTAACAGATAGAGAAAGGCAATGTAATCTGTACGATTTAATCTTGGGTGGCAACCGCATCCTCTTTAAGAAGTCAGCAAAGGGACTCTCCAAATCCTCCTCTGAAATCTTTGCATTTTCATTCCCTCCATCATCGCCAGCAGAGGCTGCCAAATGCTGCTGAACAAGCTTGAAGAACCTCATCAACTGATTCTTCTCTATAAGACTCAAGCTCTTGTCTTTAAATATTGCTGATCGAGAGTCTGGCACACTGGATAATCGCCCGCTCTCATCACAAATGAAGCTCACATCAATGCTCTTGAAGCTCAAATACGAGCCCATGCCTGATTTAACTATAAGGTCAATGGCTTTGTCAGCACAAAACAAAACCCTAGGCCCACCAAGGTCGATAAGGAACTTTGAGAACTGATTTGCAAGGATTTCTGGGGCATAGTTGGCAGTCTCAATGTTGGAGTATACTGATCGGAGGGTGACATCTACGGCAGTGTAATCAAGGCTACTACTTGTAGAGGTGGTACCGACGATGGTAGAGGGCGGGGTAGCATGCAATTTTATGAAGGAGGTGAGCTCATCAAGTTGAAGAGAGGCAAACTGGCTGCCATAAAAATGGTTCCGGTCAAGGTGGAGGACAGTTTTTCCAGAAGCAGAGGCCGCAGCGGCAATTATTGTTGCAGGGAGGCCTGTCCCAACAACAATAAGATCAAACGTAGTGGTCTCGAGTTCGATTGGATCGTACAAAGACGAGTCACTCATGGCACTGGGTCGAAATAGTTGCAAATATCAGTTAAAGACCCTGCCTTTGCAAGGTCAGAGACTAGAAATTACTTAAAACTAACAAATCCGGCACGCCAATACGCATAATCCAAACCAAGCCTATAAGAAAACAAAGCAAGCAAACAAGAAACTCAATGTTAATACATTACTTATACAAAATTAAGCATAGATACGGAACTTTCGAAGAAAAATAAGTTGTGGGTATTGATTATTACAGCAGGTTATCCATTTGGGGCCGTTTCGATATCGAAATTAAATCACTAGCAATTCATTTCAAACCAAAAAGAGTAGAGGATCTCAAATTCTCAGTGAAACAAACATGGGTTTATCAAAAGCAAGTCAACTGAATAGCTACGGAGACTAAAGCTTCGATCTTTATATTTAAAAAATTATCAAATCAAATATGCAAGTGAAAAATTAGCAGAAACCAATCGGAAGATAAGAAGTACAGATTACAGAGCAAAAAGGCAGCTGAGATGAGATTAATGGAAGTTGAGAAGCCGCACCGAAAAATGGAAAAATAAAAGAAAATCGGTTTCAGGAAGACGATGGATTGAAGGTCGCTAAAACTTACCTGGGAATCAGGAAGGAAGACGAAGAGTCGCAGCGAAAGAGCCCGCGGAACAGCAAATTCAGATGAAGAAGAAAACCTCTCCGTTTAAAGTTTGTACGGGTGAAGAAATAACTTTCTCATCGACATGTCGTTTCTCATTTGGGCACGAGTGGGCTACATGTCGTGCGTTATTACTTATTTTTTATTGATTTGTGAGTGGTGTGTGCTATTACTTGTTAGTTGTTACTTACAAAACAAAAACACCAATAAGCGCAGCCCTTAACAATAACATACTCAGAACTAAGGTTGTATTGAAAATTTCAAATCTGAATCGGAATTTTTTGTTCCGAGTTCGTTTATTTTCTATTTCAAAATTTTTTGAAAAATTTGATGGAAATTGGAATGTACCTATTTGATGGAAATTTTTTGAAAAATTTTGCAATTAGGAATATATTGTCGTCTCGTCTTACGATTTATTGAGTAAAAGAAAGTTTCATTTTTTTTTATAAAAAATTTAGTTTTTGCGTTTGAAAACACACAAATTAATAAAAATAGTTCACGAAAATAGATTTTATGACGGGGTTTTGAGATTTTCGCAAAGCGGAACCCGTTCTTGTAAAAAATGTGCGTGTGGAATTTTTGCAAAATATTCATCCAATATCATTTAGCTCATCTTCCTTTTGTCCACATAAGGACTTGAATTTAACCAACAACTATTGTTTGTATATAAACTAAAGAGAAAAATGTTCTAGCCCAAGCCACACAATGGAAATTTCACATATAGATCTAAAACCTTCAATCCGCGACCATATCACTGTCTTGATCTGGATTCCGCCCGTCTAGCTTCATCCGGTGTCGATGGAAACAGCTCCACGTACCTCGACCCAATGGTCATCTTGTCCTTGCACATTGCCTTCTTTGCCTCGTCTGCAGAAACAAACTCCACATATGCCTCCCCGGTAGCTTTTCCGTCTGGGCGGCAAGCAATATGCACCCTATCTTCTACAACCTTGAATTCTCCAAAAAACTCCACAATTTCAGATCTTTTTGCTGAGAAGGGGAGGCCGCGCATCTTCAATATTTCAGTGTACTCCATTTTCTCCTTGTCGCTGAACCTCTTTGATTTAGATGGAGGAGGGCTTGCTGCTTGATAGTCATTATCATAAATTCCTTCATAGTTTACCTCTGCTGCAACAGCCTTGTAGTACTCCTGCCTCTTGCACCTGAACACTTCGACGTACCGACGGCCCATGTTCTGCCGATCTCTCTGTAAAGCAAGCTCAACCTGCATGGGTCCAGCAAAAACAACAAAGGCCTCGCCTGAAAACCGTCCACCCTTGTTGACCAACAACACATCAACAATATCCAATCCAGCAAAGAACTTGAAGATGTCAATATCTGTGCAGTTGAATGGAAGTCCCCTGAGACGGGCCAAAGGAAAAACCGGGGGCTGAAAATTCCCACCATAGCCATAAGGTTGAAAGCCACTTGCGCCGCTGCTCACTGCGAAGTAGGGATCCATCATTCTTGGTCTCTTTGAGCCGACCTCGTACCCGTCCGAAACCCCCCCGCTTCCCAACATTGCCCTTAAATACCCAAAAAAGAGAAAATCCCCCACTCAACCTGTTAATAAAACCGAACCCAACCCACACATTTCCCTGACACCTAATGTCTGAAACCCTAGATTTGTTATTCTAACATAAATAATAATCATATCCACCAACCCCATATCAAACATATTAAAACATAAATAAACCTAGATGCATAGCAAACCACAGGAAAAAAAAAATATCCCATTTTTCCTACAAACAAGATGTCAATCCTTATGCAGCTATGCTAACAGGTGCAAGCAATCATATGAGATTTCACAAGCATAAAATCGGATTCCCAATCACGCAATACATACTCTACGATTTTAATAATTCACATCACCGCATAATCTATGAACTATTTGAGCATGTCACATATCATGAAAATCACAAACTCAAATTTCAAATTTGCCCTACTTGTTTGATGAATTACACAAATAAGTTAATAACCAGCCAAGCTCTAAGTGTTCTACTAAATTCTTGAATTCGAAAAAATCCCAATTATATTACCAGATAAAAAGATTTTCTTGATCAACTTTATTTACTCGATTGATTACCTTAATCCAAAAATCATCAGAATCGTAATCAAAACCATCAAGTATGTTCTAAGGAAAACAACCACAGATTTCATACCTACAAATGCCAAAAAAAAAAAAAAAACCAACAACATCGCGAGAAACAAACAGATGCATACAAAATCGAACTGTGCTTACCCTCTCGATCCGTACATGGTAGCAGGCTTGCAGCGATTTGAATTCCAAGGCAGCTTCGAGTCTCTAAAGGAGAAAGACTGAAATTTGGGGATTTGAGTATTATCCAGAAAACCCTAATTGCGATCGTTCGAAAGGACAATTAGGAGATTATCGAGCTTTGATTTATATATGAGTCTCCATTGACCAGCTCCCTAATTGGGTCCGTGACTCGCCAGTATTTTGGGCTTTCAACCGACCCAATTGATCCAATCTTCAAATTTGAGGACGAGCTTTGGGCCAAGATTTTGGGCTTTAGGCCAGCCCATTTGAACTTTTCCCATGGGTCCTGTGTCAGCCTGCTTTATATGTCTCTTTGAATTTTTATAATTTTGATAGTATTCGAACTTAAAACATTTTCCAATTGAATAACAAGTTTAACATCCCAATTAACGTCCCAAACAAGCTACACCGTTGTACACCTTACTTAACTCATAATTCATAACAACACAATCTTGTATGGATAATCTTGACTGTGAGATTTTATATGAGTTAATGTGTAGGTCAATTTACATCACATTAACAAAAAAACTCATTAATTTAATGAAGGATTAAACTTTCAAAGAGACAAAATGTATATATTAATACAATTTGAAAATTACTTTAAATTTGAAGAAAACATAAAAGAAAGACGGAGAATATAAGGAGCATTTTCAAAACATATATCAACGTTCTCCGATGCAAAATAACTGAACAAACATCGTGGAATCTGCTCTGCAAACTGCAAAGGACTAGTTTACAAATCAATGAAAAAGTTTGGATTAGCAAATGGTACTTAATTAAATTAAGAACAAAATGCCAGCTTGTTTAGTTAGCACTGTTAATACATTTATGCAGTAAATAATGTCTAGTGGAGGAGGCCCGAGACATGTGCACATCGAGACATGTGCACATCAAGAAAGAAGGGTTTACGTTAAAATAATCTCACGTGCCAAAAAGCTGGATTAGGTTAAAATAAAACCAAATTGAAAAGAGTCTCCACCAAACCTCACCAATGACTGAATCAACACTCAATTGCATTTGAATTTAAAGATCAATTTTTATGGTACGAGTATATTATTATTGTATTACGTGTTAAAAATTCTATATTGGAAGCACAACAAATGACAATATATGGTACATGGCTTTATTCTTAATTGAGTTTATATCACAAATTAGTCTTTGAAATTGTCTCACACCATCAAGATGGTTCATAAAATTGAAAATCGAGCAACGTATTCCCTGAAAGTAGATGTCACAAATCAATGTGATCATTCCATCATAATTTTGTAAAAAATTTTGTTATGTGCTAATGTGTGTTTAACAATTAATTAAAAAAGTTGTCAAAACACATTTTTTGCACAATGAGATTATCTCAAGGCAGAGCTTGACATTCTCCACGTCACCAAGATCACCGGGGGAGCGCCCAACAAGCCCTCCAATATTAAGGTTGTGAAGATGTCAATCGCCCAAATGTTGACGGTGGAGTCACAAAAGTCATCACCAATCAAAGCCGTTAGCAAAAGTGGTCTCAATCCTGGTCCAATTCGATGAAGGTGTAAAGATAAGTGTCTTGAGATTTTTTTTTTTAGAGAAGAGACGGCGAAGGATACCATAGATGGAGGTATAGGAGTATGAGTTAGGAACGGAGGTGATTAATTATTAAATTATTAGACCTATTTCTAACGATAGGGATAAATTCACTCATTTTGTCTCTCTAAAATTTAATTCCTTCTCTTCTGTTGTACGTTGATAAATGCATAAATGCAAATTTTGAGAAGGATTCTTTAACTGAACTCTAGCAGCGCCGCTTCCTCTCTCTCACGAAGAACAAAAGGATCATCTTGCCGCCGACCCCTTTCTTTGGTAGGGCACGGTTGGCAACCTTTTCTTCTTTGTAATTTCTTTTTTCATTTTTTTTCTCTAGAATTTTCCTTATCCTATCTAGAATCTCAGGCTATGCCTTCACGGATGGCTTGTTTTCCCGGCGTGCTTTAGGCATTATCCTAGTGTTCTTTGTCAGTTTTTTGGTGTTTGTCTTTATTCTGTGTTCGAAAAACCTAATCATCCTGCAATTTCCCTCCTTCAGCCCCCAACACCCATCACCTTCTATCTCCTTCATAATCTCCCCTTATTTGAGCATCTTCACCCCGTTGGTAGAAGGCAATGACAATTGGAGGGCAAGGGCAATGAAATTATCCTTATTATTCATGCTAAACAGTAATTGTCTTTACGCAAGTCCACTTATTTGGAAGGAACAGGGCAAAGGAAGAGAGATTACTATTCATAAATATATTTTTTAATTTTTTAATATTTTCTTCGTCTTTTCTCCATGTGTTAAATTTGTAGTGTGTCTTATTCTATTATTTTTGGTGTATTTAATTTTATATGTTTAACTTGCAATGTGTCGAACTTTGTAAGATTTTATAAGTGTAAACCTTGTATGTTTTTTAAATGTTTTTAATAATTTTTAAAACAAATTTTAAATTTTCTTAAGAATTTTTTAGAGTAGGATTAATCCTAGCCATTCAATTTTTAGAATCTAACACACCACAATGCGCCACGTGGCCTGACTCCAAGAATTTTTTTTTTTTTACCATTAGAAATCCAACTACCCAGATAAACAAACTATTAAAAACCCAGTGGCTGTTGTTGCATCATGTTTGAGTCGTTTGGCTCTGTCTCCTTCACATAGGGGACGTTTGTCTGCCGCTTCATCAATCGAGCGCACGCTAGCCCTTGCAATAATTGGCATGGCAGCTGCCAAAGCACTTGCATTTCCAACAACTACCCTTCTCATTTTTTTCACCGGTGAAGCAACTTTCTTGGGGCATGAAGGCAATTTCATCCAATTGCAAGGGCAATTGGGAATGGGTGAAGATGCTCTTATACACTATGTTGCAGATATGTCAATAATCTGTGATAAAATTATGTATGCTAATAAATAATAAATGTGAATAGAAAAATTAATAGAGTATGAACAAAACAAAAATATAAAACAGACAACTTGAAGATCAAGGCTTGCATACCGCAATGTCCTTGAAACAGAAATTTCGTCTCTACTCAATGCTTGTTGTTCTACGAACGTCTGCTTCAACAGGATTCAACGATCAAATTAGGATTCCAGCACCGGAAAAGTTAACTTCTGACGAATTTCTGTGTGGTTCTCTCAGTAAGAATATTCATGAATGTAGAAGAATAATTTGATATTTTTTGTGTTCTAAATGTCATGCAAATAGATGTATATATAGTGGGATTATGCATGTTCACAATAGGTATGAAAATGAGATGTGAATCTTGGGTAACATCTCTTCAGAGGGGTGTTGTGCTCTCTGCGTTTTTTCATTGACTTCAGACTTCATCTGAAAAGATGAGTCTGTTCAAAAATAATTTAGTTAAATTCGAAATTAATTAAAGAATTTAATTTTCAGAGCCTAATTATTATATTAATTATATATATATATATATTAATTATTAATTAATTATCAACTAATTAGTACACCCCAAAGCTCAACCCCAAGGTTGAGCCTAATTTCATTCTCAATGGTCCATTACCCTAATCACTATCTATAAGAGACAAAGCCTTATAAAGTGAGAAAACATTTTAAGAATGGCTAATGTGGAACAATAAAATTTCTATTCAAAATTTCCAACACACAAGGCCTCCCATAACCTTTGCTTAACGATACAATCGGCAAACTTGATTTGGCCGCCAGATCTAAATACTCCCCTCACTACCCCTCGCTTGACCGGCGTGCCATAATATCGAGGCCAAGTGTGTAGCGGTTTAGGTGTTTGAGATGCCCCTTTTAGCCACATCTTCTCAATTGCTTGTGTTTTTTGTTCTTTTTGCAAGGGTATATGAAGGTGGTTTAGATCTGGTGGTTCTTTTCCGGTGCGACGATTTTGATGGTGAAATCTAGTTGGAGTTGTTTTCTTATTGTGGGTTGGAAATTTTTGTGTTGCAATGCCTTCATCGAATTCAACACGGAATAAATTTTCTCAGGGCAGCTATCCTTGTGGCTAGTTGCTAGTGAGGTAGTAGCGGCGATGACGACGGCAGCAACTACGTTCTGCTTTTGTGGGATGAAGATTAGAATTCCTTTTTTTGTTTTTTTTATCTTTACATTAAATGAGTTTCTTGACTATCCTAAATTTTTATTTGATTGTTTGACGTAATATACATTGAGTCTTCCCTCGTTCAATGAAATTTATGTTTTCTCCGACCCAAAGAAATGCAAATATCTTGAGAAAAAAAATTGTGTAAAGAGAGCGCGCACCACACAATACTTTTGGCAAACTGGCCCCCAACTTTTCATTTCTCGATGGCCACCTGCTTAAATTTGTACCAAACACAATTTACTTTTTCTTTTTTATTTATTTTTTTAATCCAATATACAAAATTATTCGGTACTGTGATAATAGTGTCGGTGAGAGATGCATAAATACTGTCTTTTGCTTTTTCCGAACATAGATACTTTTGTTGATTACCGTTCAATCTACTGCTTGATTTTACTGGTATTTGGTGATCAAGCTCCGAAGCATAAGCTTATCTACACGATGACGAGAACAAGAAAATGTATTATTTCAATAAATACAGTCGGTTATATAAATTTTAGAACGTTATTAAATTCGATTTAATTAACGTTAAGTTTTCGTGATTTCCAAGTATTCTATATCTTTTCTTAAAATATATTTTTAAATTTTCTTAAATCTTCATCTACCTTTTTCGCTGTGTGAGTCTCTGACTCAAACTCTCATGTTAAAGAAATTAATAAACCTTCATTACTTTAGCCCTAGTTACTTAACCTGGTTGAACACAAAAACATTACTTAATTTACATTGGTTTTATAATCCAATACATATATAGCATGGTTAGGAGAGATTTTTCAGTGTGACCGGCATACGAGAAGGTACACTACGTGTCACTATACAAATTATGGGATATGTGTATTAAAATGTTAATAACTTAAAAAATAAAATTTCACACCACTTACATAAAAACATGTCATATACTACTCGTGTTACTATCACAATAAAAAATTTCTCCACGGTTAGCACTTACTTGCTTTTCTAAGCAGTAACTAACACGTACGGATCTGGACTAAACCAAATTATTATCCTCTATGAACCCAAATTTAAATTAATGTAGTACATGAGACAAATTAGACGTCCAATAAAAAGAATTGTTGGCTTTGAACTTTTGATTGGATCATAACTATACAAGAAGGTGGTTACATTAATAAAAGCAAAAATAGCACATCCGATAATGCGGATAGGTAGCAATGATTCAACTGAGAAAAGCATACAGAATAGAAAGTTCCTTTCTATATTATTAAAGTAGGGAACAAAAAATAGATCGGAAATCAAACAAAAGCAAATGCTAGAAGAATAACTTACGTATAACGAGTTCATCGTTATTATAATATTTCAAGTTTAACAATATATTGTGATGTAGAACATGTTTACACATGATAATACATTAGTGGACTGAAATGCCACATTACGATGAACCCTTTCAT
The DNA here is from genome assembly GCF_963583255.1 of Pyrus communis. NCBI lineage: Eukaryota > Viridiplantae > Streptophyta > Magnoliopsida > Rosales > Rosaceae > Pyrus > Pyrus communis. Next base: position 15,045,714 of record NC_084803.1, on the reverse strand, counting down.
ATAAATCATTCTTATGTGTTATTGAAATACGATAAGTTTGGCAATTTGAAAATCTAATTGTGCACTCATCATAAGAATATTTTTCTTTTAAACATAAGAGAAAGAGAAATGATAAGGGAACTCTCTCGTAAGTAGGATGCCATCTCATTGCACAATATTTTATAATCTTGATACGAGAATTAACGTTAAATTGTGAAATGTTACAAAATCCATACACAAGTGATACAATGTAAGTGGGTAACCTTTTTACTTTCATAATTTTGAAATCTGCGTGAACGTGCCTAACCAGATCTCATTAGGTACTTTTATAAGTATTTTATTAACTAAAAAAAGATTGAATATTAACATCACAGAACGACCAACATGTTTCAATCCGTAAAGAGCATTTTTTAGTACGTTTTTCAACAGACTCCAATGCAAAACATTTGAACAAAAATCTTAGAATCTGCCCGTCAAGATCTACAAATTAAAAAGGGCCAGCTTGCTTACGATTTGTTAATGCATCTTATGCAATAAAACAATGTTAATTAATCGATCTCGCTAGTCCTTTTAGAATGTTTACCTAGACCCAAGATTTTTATTTTTTTTAGATACTATCAATATTAGAGACAACAAAAATAAAGTTTTTCGTACTAAGTATGATCAACTATATGAATCCTAAAATATTATTGCACTCGATTCTATATTACATTTTCTATTAGATATAAGTATTCCAAATCTACTATCAATATTAGAGAATGAGAATCACAAGATCTCAATATAGTGTAAAGATAACCATTTTTAACTAATTAAGCTGCAAAAGCGTACCCTGCAAACCCTAGAATAAAAAGCAAAAGGAAAGTAAAAATCAGATCTCACGTGCTATTGTATAAAAAAAGAGACCAAGTTCTCTCACTTCATCAATGCCTGGCCCTTTGGGGCCAAGCAACTTCCACTAAATTTTTTTAACCAAAAAAAAAAAAATCCCCTAAAATTGCAACATAATAATTGAGTCAACAAAATATGAATAATAATTTGAAATATAGGACAACCTATCTTAGTCCCTGTGGTAGTAGGTAACTTATAAGAGCGAAGCTTTAGCTATCAGATCATAGCAATGGATGTTTCAAATCAGATCACCATCCAGGAAGAAGCAGCTGGTTCAAGTTTTATGGATCTTGACGTGTACAATGCGGCAAAAGCCGGCGATGTCGACGTCCTTCGGAAGCACAGAGACCACCTTGACCGAATGTTGACTCCAACCAAGAACACAATCCTCCATGTTTACATAGCATGCTCAACGTTGACTGAAACTGACTCCGAAGAAGCACTGCTACTAGTAACGAAGTCAGCTAATGTCGTCGAGAAGATTGTTGAAATGTGTCCGCCGTTACTGTTCCAGCCCAACGACGGCGGTGACACCGCATTGCACGTTGCGGCGAGGCACGGCTGTACTCGTGTGGTTCAAGTTCTTCTTAAGCAGGCTGCGAAAAGAGATTGCGGCCCCGTGGGGAAGCTGATGGGGGCAACCAACAAAGTGAAGGACACGGCGTTGCACGAGGCAGTGCGGTTTAACCACCGTGGTGTGGTGGAGGTGTTGACTAGAGAAGATCCTGATGTTTTGTACACTGCTAACGTAGATGGCGATACGCCGCTCTACTTGGCTGCTGAGAGGGGATATCGTGATTTGGTTTTCGAAATGCTTGGGACTTGTAAATGTTTAGCTTATGGAGGCCGCAACGGTAGAACGGCTTTGCACGCTGCTGTGATCTGCAACGATGAAGGTACGTATATAATTAATTCACATATTATTTTCATTTACCTTTGGCTTAATTTTTCATTTCTCAAGCTTGAGATCGATTAGGATCCATTTTTACTCAATGTGAGATACTAATTACAATTAGTTAGTTATTAGTTATATATATTCGAACGAAATCCGAGAAAAGAACTTTATTCGGACGAAAAAAAGCTTTATTAACATGTCATGCTCAATTCGAGAAAAAACTTTATTCACATGTTGTGCTCTAATTGATTCTTAACTATGAAATTATGTCGGCGCTGACGCCCGTTCTCTCATTGCAAAATCAGTATAAGTTTTCTCGGTTCAAGTACCTAAGCAGTTTTCTCTAAACTGTAATGTTATATGTAAAAAGACCTCTGTTTTATTTATCTTAATTTGTTATTTGTATTCTTTTTTGCTTTAGAAATGACGAGAGAATTACTAAAGTACACTGCAAAACTGGCTCTCACCAAAGCGGTAGATGGCCAAGGATGGACACCTCTTCACTTCGCTGCACTCTTCGGTCACCCTTCCATTGCGAAACAACTGCTAGAATCCGATAGATCGGCTGCGTACATTGGTGACAAAGAGTACAAGCAGACACCCCTCCACATTGCAGCCTTTGAAGGACATGAAGGTGTAATGAGAGAGCTTGTTTTGCATTGCCCCGATTGCTGCGAACTGGTCGACTACAAAGGCCGGAATGTTCTTCACTACGCCGTTAAGTGGTGTCAAAGTCCAATTGTTCAGGATTTTGTTCTGAAGGATCCATGGGTTAGCAACACCTTGTTAAATGGAAAGGATGCTAATGGGAACATACCGCTCCATCTACTCACTCTTTCTCTGCTATGCGCGTCTGATCGTTTTGTAGGTGATGGTAGAGTTGATAAGATGGCATTCAACAAGGCAGACCTAAATGCTTTAGACATTGTTCTGGCTGATGAAACTCTGCCACCAACACTCAAGGTATGGTTGTTGCACTTGCAATTACATGTAAGAGTCGCTTATCCTTAACTATTGGTCACAATTCGGCACATATATCCAACTATCTCATTAAAACTACATAGAGAAACGTTTTTGCAAACATGTCGAGATCTTATTTGTCCGCAAGGATTTTCCTTATGTATGTGGTCAAACTGAAAATTAGGCATCTTTCTTCTTTGTGTTGCAGAGTGCCAATGGAGGCATTCTGGGAAGGAATGGGGCTAGACCAGGTTGTCATCGAATTGTATGCGGTGAAGACAGTGTATGCCAAAAAGTCTATCCTTTTAGAAAAATTGAAATGGAGCAATTCGATGAAAACGAAGGTGGTAGCAGAAGTTCAACATTCAATCTATTCGAATGTGGCAAAGACACAGATGTAATATTGAAGCAAGTCGAAGAAGCCCATCTAGTAATGGCTACACTGATTGCAACTGCAACCTTCGCAGCAGGTTTCGTCATGGCCGGTGGTTGTTACCAAAGTGAAAGAGGACCACCAAGCCAAGATTGTGCAGTTCTAACGAGACATACAGCTTACCAAGCTTTTGTTGTAATGGATGCTCTGGCCTTGTTTATGTCCACTTGTTCTGTCTTGATGCACTTTTATTTGTCTAGGCCGGACGCTATTGTTTGGGCGTTATCTTCTACCATGACCGCCTTGATTTTCACGGTGACTGCATTCATTACCGGCACATATGCAGTATCAGGTCATTCTCCAGGACTCGCCATCGCTGCTTGTGTGCTTGGCTTCTGGTACTTTTCCGCAGCTCTTTTCATGCTTGGTCGTCCATCTACCAAAGCTTTTCGGCGGCATTTTTTTCCAGTTGCCACCGCAGCTTAGTTGAATCAAAATTCTCTACTTGCCTTGTTTTTACTTGATTTGATTTCTAATCTAATATATGCCTTGTATGTACAAATCCAAATTAAGTTAACTTGTACGTACGTCTGACTTGACAACACAACCGCGCCAACCGAACTAAACCCGTCACCTCTCTTAATTAGCTCACCATCTTCAAACCATTAACCACATTAGAGCAGTTCCACCGGGAAAGCTAATACACTATGCTATTCACCCAGTAAACAGTAACTGTTCTTAATGAACAGTAATTGTCTTTTGCATCTTCACCGTTGCAATTCAATAGCCCTGGCAATAGGTAATAAAATATTTTTTTTTTTTTTATTCATAAAATAATACCAAGATAATTAAAAAAAGACAAAGCAAAAGCAGCTCTCTCTCTCCCTCTCTCTCTTTCTCTCTGTGTTGAAATGAACACCAAGCAAAAGCAGCTTTCCTCTTCTTCTTCACCTTCTTCACCCTCGCATTCACCCTCACTCTCATCAGCACCACCAGTCACCAAACCCTCCCCACCTCCTCCCTCACCCCCACCTCTGTACTCCCCCTCCCGCCCGCCGTCCTAGACGCACTTCTTCACTACGCCATTTTATCATCAAACACCTCGTCAGCACCCCACATGTCCCTGTCGGAACTTTGAGTTTTAACGAAAATGATAAAAATGTGTTGTAAGTGAATAGTATTATGATTGACTTTTTTAGAATAAAAATATGATTTTTCGTTAAAGTGAACAATAACAGGAGTTTTTCGTTAAAACTCCTTTATCATTTATTGCAGATTGTTTCTCCATATACCTTAATAAATTTTGTACACAAAAGTCTTCCAAGCTAATCACCTAGGCTTGCTAGGAAGAGGGTGGAACAGATGGACATTCTCCAGCCACAAAAATCAGCTTGTGAATAGTAATTGATGACTCGAGCTTAAACTTGGATACTTTTCTAATTTTTAGCTATAATTTTTTTCTGGAATTAAGAGTTGTGCAGTGCCTTTATCTCAATATTTCGACATAAGTTTGCAAATACAAATGGCTAATATTTCAAAGAAACTTTGAAATGAACAACCAATTGAAATCTTTCATGAATCATGCACATGCATTTGTATGACTAAATAAGCTATTTCAATGCATCTTTCATTTTAACTCAATTCCTAATATTCCTACAATTAACGTCATAGGTAACATTTAATAGATTAGCGTCAAGTATTTAAGGTGTAAAAAAAATACATGGGTCAAAATACTTATAATGGTAATTTGGTTGTTCATGTCCTAATGGTCAAGAAATAATTAACTCTAATTCCATTTCTAAAATAATCTTGAGTACGAGCTCTTATAAGATATAGGTTTTTTTTTTTAGCTACACCCTCTGAAACTCTATTTTGATCTCACTTTGCCCTCTATAACTCAAAAGTCACCACTTTGACTTGTGGACTCTCTTCTCCTTGAAACTTATAGTCGCCTTCTAAAATATATGTGGGACATAACACCTAATAAGACTATGCCACATGTACAGTAAATTTGTTTCCAAATCTCCATTATGCGTCAACATTCAACAATCAGAGAATATTAAGTTTAAAATAAATTGAAAAGATGAAAAAAAGAAAAGAAAAAGAATTGATTAGCCTAGCGCAACCGAATCAAACCACATAAGAAACCACATGTACAGTAAATTTGCCTCCAAATCTCCATTATGAGTCAACATTCAACAATCAGAGAATATTACAAGGAGCAAAGTGAGATTAAAATCGAATTCTAGGAGGCGTAGCTAAAAATAAACCTAAGATATATCGCTTAGTCCTATGACCATTTTGGAGAATAATGATGTCAGATCTTAAATTTGGGGGATTTTTTAGTTATTTCTAAGTTTGAGATTATTACACATACATATATTTCAATAACACACAAACTCAAAATTTCACAAAAGCCAAAATTTCAACATACATATGTATCACAATTAAATAAATTAAAACTTACTAAGAAAATAAATTAAGAGACAAAACACATACATTTCCTTTGAGAGAAAATTGTAGCAATGGTCCCTCAACTTTAACCTAATTGGAGTAATGGTTGCTCAACTAAAATTCATGACCATTGGTCCCTTAACTCTTCAAAATGTGCATCTATGGTCATTTTCATCAACTCTGTTAGAACTCTCATCAAAATGAGTCATGTGCCATACAAGTGAGGCTAAATCAATGGGCAAATATAAAAAATAAAATGAGAAAAATTGTAGCAATGGTCCCTCAACTTTAACCTAATTGTAGCAATTGTCCTTCCAACATGACTGATTTTGACGAAATTCTGACTGAGTTGATGAAAAGAGCCATAGTTTCACGTCTGATAAGTTGAGGGACCAATAGTCATGAATTTTTAGTTGAGGGACCATTGCTCCAATTGGGTTAAAGTTGAAGGATCATTGCTACAATTTTCTCCAATCCAATCACAAACCTACAACAAACAAAATTGATTAGTCACACAATTAAACAAAAAGAATATTTAACAAAGAAAAAAAACTAACCTTAAATGAATTGGGAGTGTGAGAGATGAGGGAGATATGGGTATGAGTGTGAGAGAAAAAGAATGAGAGAGAGAGAGAGAGATTTTTTTTGCAGAGGGGAGTACGCCGCACGGGGGAAGGAAGAAGAAAGAAAGAGGAATGATAAAGAAGAAGGCATAAACCTTTTTAATGAATAGGGTTTTGCCCGATGAACCATTTCGTCGGGCAAATATAAGCAAGACGTCAAGCAAAAGGTTTGGTTGTGGTATTTTTTGACAGGTCATTGTTGACCTTTGCCCGACTAATTATATCGTGGCCTTCAAAATATTTTTGTTGCACAAAACCTTCGGCAAAATTCTAAATGTTGACCAACTTTGCCTGGCCAACATATATTTTTGTTAAATAAACTAATTTGACCCCATAAACATGTTCGTTGGAAAATAAATTAGTCGCGCAAATAGTATTTTCTGGTAAAGTCTCTTCTTGAAAGTGCTTGAGATGTACAAAAATTTTTGGGTTTAGTAGAGGCATAGAAACAACTGATTTGTATTACCCAATGAAAAAGAACCACGATGTCCATGGTCTTCCCACCTTTGCACCTGATACGTGGAATTTGTTGGGACATTTTCTTTGTTGATGAGGATGATGAGATTGGACAAAAATTTGAAGATTTCATGGTCATCTGATTTAAAGTCCAAAACTCTTTCTCATAAACTAAAATGGACAAAACCCAATATAGGGGCCGGCAAACGGACCTTGGACCCGCGGGTCGGGATAGGTCCAAGCATGCGGTTCGGGATGAGTCTAAAAATTCTAAACACAAAATGGCCCGGGCAGAACGCGGGTCCAAAAATCTTCGACCGTTGCCACCAATCCGACATTGTCAATACTAGGGCTGGGCCGGGCTCGATTTTGAAAGGACCAGATAGAACCTGGGATTAAAAGAAACAGAGCGGATCGGGTCGGGTACAAGAAATTCTAATACAGGAATTGGACATAACCCGGCCCATTTCCCTTTTTTTTTTTTTTTTTTTTTTTTTTTTTTTTTTCTTTTCCTCTTCTTCTTTAGCTTTCTCGAATTCTGATTGTTCCAAGAGATGTTGGACTACCACGTTCTCCTACGGCGAGAGCGAGATCAATATTAGCGAATCCCCATCACTGACAAGGTCAACTTGAGCGCGATTTCCCACACTGAACCGCCGCCTTTACTCCGCAGCACCTTTGCACCTCAAGACTGCCACTGCCTAACCCGTGTGTGTCCAGATTCGACTGAGACCTTGACCAACCACCATCTCGCGCCTGTCTTGAATCTTTGCTGTTGCTTGCTGCAGGGTCCTGATGAACCTCCTCCCAGATCGTCATCACATAGTGCCTGTTTGAAGCCTGTATTCCACACTTGTTGCTCCCTTCCGCTGCATCTTTTCCGTTCAGCCCAGAACTTGCATCGACGAACACCGCGCCAAGTGGATTGTGGGATTTAATCAAAGGTGGAGATTAAATCTCCACATATTGGACGATAGATACGGTCCGGGCCGAGGGCCCGTTTTCTTAGCAATTTGGACCCACCCCGCCCCGTTTTAGATTTATACAAATTAGACCCGCCCCGTACCAGCCTCGACCCACTTGTACCCACTGGTCCAAGACCCGTTTGCCCACCCCTAGTCAATACCATCGTGCTGCATTTCCTCACTGAGCATCTCCACCCATCTACGGTCGAGATTGTCCCGTATTTCACTGATAGCTTCAGGAACCGGAGCCGAATCGATTATAGTACAGGGTACGACATCAATCTTCTTCTTCAATTCTGCATATTGGCTCTACGGTCTAGAATTAAAGAAGAAGATTGGTCCAGAGCACAAAGGCATAAAATTCTGTACAAGCTTGGATGGAAAGCCAAGGTTCCAAATACCCACTGGAAAAGCCAAGATTCCAAATACCCACCGGAGAAGAATCTTGGATGGAAAGCCAAGATTCCAAATACCCACCGGAGAAGAAGCTTGGAAGGAAAAGCCAGGCAAAGCACACCTTGTCCTTGATCAACATTGTCAAAGCTTAAAACAGAATACACAAAAACATCCATAGCCGAATCGATTATGGTACAGGGCACATGCTTAAAATTCTGCAAATTGGCTCTACTGTCTGGCAAGAATCGGGTGTTTAAAGAAGATACGAAAAAACCAAGACTCGCCCCGTTTCATTTACAAACGGTCCGGTCCGGTCCCTCTAACTTTGTGCCCAGCCTGGCGCGTGCCCACCCTTAACCAAATAAATTGCTACCACTCAAATGAGCAAATAAGCAGAAAATATAGGGCCGTTTACACAGGTAGGGAGGGGCAGCAGCCATGGCATGCAGTGGGAGTGAGGGTGGAGCTTTGCCGTGGAAGGAAGTGCTTGCTAGGCACTGTTTGTAGGGTCCGTCAAAGGAGAAATTTTTCAGCACAATGTCATTACATATATAATTAGGAAGAAGTTTAATTATTCAAATGTTCAATTACTTGTATCATATCATTTAAAATCTAGATGATAGCTTAATAAAAAATAAAGCATGGGTACCATTTAATTTGAAAACTGACATCCACCAATAAAGATTTTTTTGAAACGGTATGCACCGATAACGATGGACAACGATTAAGCTGTAAAGTCACTCCAACCATTGCAGTCTTTGACCCTTTGCAGAAGTGTGGCATGAATTTGGATCCTCTCCTGAGCTAATGAAGATGATCTTCCTGACCCATCATCGTGAACCGTTGGATTTTTATCCAACGGCTACAAACAGGAAAATTCCTTTAAAGTTATAATAATTATAACCTTTGGATAAAAATCCAACGGTCCATGATGATGGATCAGGAGGATCCTCTCCTTTAGTTCAGGAGAGGATCCAAATCCGTGTGGCATTGCATTGGATTCCTGCTTTATTAATTATCTCATATTTGATTCCTTGTTTACTCTTTACTCTTAGAGAGATTTTTTAGTGTGATTGCCCACGAGATATTACATTACGTGTTACTGTATAAATAGTGGGATATGTGTGTTAAAAATTTAATAACTAAAAAAATAAAATTTCCCACCACTTACATAAGATCATATGATGTACCACCTGCGTTCCAGAATGAAAATTTTCTCACTCTTCAGCCTTTCAAATCTCATCCTTTGTTCCTTTTCATTTAAATTCCCATCATCCGCTCAAAGATCAGCAAGTTCATTTCTGATTATACTTGTATTAGGCCAAAAGCTCCCCTTGTCTACGAACGAAATATCAAAAAATGGATCCCTCCCATTCAACTGATCAGACCGAGAGTGCTAGTAGTACTGATCACTTAGCAACAGTTTTGATAGGTGGCATGGAACTTGATGTATTTCATGCTGCAAAACAAGGCAACCTTGAGGCCCTCCGGGATCATGCAGAACATCTTGACCTAAAACTGACTGCAACAAATAACACTGTCCTTCATATTTATATAGCGTCCAGCCCAACATCTGCACAAGAAGAAGTGGAGTCAACCGGGATTGTGGAGGATATCCTTCAAATGTGTCCCGCACTACTATTGCTACACAATAAGAGTGGTGAGACTGCCTTACACATTGCGGCGAGACGCGGGCTAGCAGGTATAGTTGGAGTTCTTATCGACCAGGCTGCAAAAGTTCGTCACCCTGGCGACCTTGAGCAAGGTCGAGTCTTAACAGAAGAAGAAGCCTCCTTGCAGAAGCAGATGCTCATTAGGAAAACCAACAACAACAAGAATACAGCGTTGCACGAAGCAGTGCGTTTTTGTCAACCTTCGGTGGTGGAGATATTGACCAAAGAAGACCCCGAGTTTTCCTACGCTGCTAATGATCTAGGCGAAACTCCCCTTTATTTAGCTGTTGAGAGGGGATATCTTCCTTTGGTTTCTAAAATGCTCAGCAATTGCAATGTTCCAACGTACATTGGCCCAAACGGTAGAACGGCGTTGCACGCTGCGGTGATTCGCAAGGATGAAGGTACATGTGCAAACAAAACTATTTGTTTCCTTTTCCTCCTATTTCCATGACATAAACCCACCACATATTTTTAAGGAAAACTTTGGTTCCGGTATCAAGTTGATCAAGTTTTTCCCTTGAAACTCATATTCTATAAACTTTTCGTCCTAAAAATGCCCCTCATTATTTTAAAACAAATTTGGTGGAATTTATCACAAATCTGGTAGTTTTCATTAATGGTGTTTAAATTTTCTAATTGATTGGTATGTATAATCTCACCCCGTGGGATGATAGTCTAGTTTTTTCCACTTTTCTTTTATCAAAATTTCAAATTTTATAATTAATTTTTTATAGACAATGCTACATGTTGCTACTCTTTTTACATGTTCTTGCTCTTGACATATGTTTGTGTTTGAAAATTAATTTACTTGTATTTTCTTGCTCGTTAGGTGCATTAATATGTAGGTAAATTAATTGAAAAAAAAAATTGAATTGAAGGGCACATCCTAAGGGGGTTAAGGGGACACGAACGTACAAGGGCGAGCAACAAGGAACTGAAAAAAAAAATGAATTGAAGGGCACATCCTACATACATATACGTGTTTTTAATTTTATCTATATTTGTTTTTGTTTTATGTTTATGCGTAAGGAATGATGGAGGAACTAATAAGAGCCGATAGGACTTTGAGCAAAGCAGCAGACGAACAAGGATGTACTCCGCTACACCTTGCTGCACGTTTTGGTCCCCTTTCAATTGTTAAGCAACTGCTTGCAAATGATAGATCTATTGCTTACATTGCTGACAAGGATGGCGCTACAGCTCTTCACTTTGCGGCTTCCGAAGGCAATCTAGATGTAATGAGAGTGCTTATTTCTTATTGCCCTGATTGTTGCGAACTGGTCGACAACAAATTTCAGAATGCTCTTCACTATGCCACAAGGAACGGTGGATACCAAATAGTAGGATACGTTTTAGCAGATGCATGGCTTAGCAACATCCTGTTAAATGCCACGGATATTGACGGGAACACACCCCTTGCTCATTCTCCCTACAGCATGCTGTTTACTGAGTGTGTGTATGATGCTAAAGTTGATATAATGGCTTTCAACAAGGAAAATTTAAACGTTTTAGACATCATTCTAGCTAACGAGGACAAGATATCATTACTGCAGGTACGTATCACCTTCTGATTAAATTGCTTGTCTGTGTCAACTGTGGGTAATATTTTTCTTAGACTAGTGTCACTTATTCGTACAATTATGAACAATGAGGGTATCCTTTGATTTGTTTGCGAAGATAATAATATTATACTCGTTTGACTTTGCAGAAAGATTTGAAAAAACCAATGCAACGGAGGGGTATTAAACCAAGTCTTAGAATTAAAAACCCAAAAGGCAATAACGACAATAAGGTGGAGGAAAATCAAATAAGCAAGGACATTGGAAAAGGTTTACAGAAAGCAAAGGAAACTCATCTGGTAGTGGCTACATTGATAGCAACTGTAACCTTCGCAGCAGGTTTTACCATGCCCGGTGGATACCAAAGTGAAAAAGGACCGAACCAGGGTTCCGTCTTTCTGTCAAGAAACGCAGCGTTCAAAGCATTTGTTATAACTGATACAATAGCCATGGCCATGTCTAGTTGTTCTGTCCTAGTGCTCCTTTATTCCTCAATTCACACAAAGGAAAATTTCAAGAACCAGATATTTGGGACGTTTCACTTGGCAGTGTCTTTGACAATGTGGGCTTTGGTTGCAATGGTTGTTTCATTCATTACCGGCATATATGCGGTCTTGGGTGGTCATTCTCCAGGACTTGCCGTTGCAGCTTGTGTGCTTGGCTGCATTTTCTTCTTTGTCTTTGCAAATTCTCTTCTTTCTGCTGAAAGAAAATTACTAAAGGCGCCACATTTCCTGGACGACATGGTTCGCGACTTTTGGGTGCTGATACTTTGCTCGTTATTTGCTATTAGCGTTAAAGTGTCGGAGATGGTAGCTTCATCACTAATAGCATCAATTCTGTCTCCAGTTGTGCAATTAATAAGCGTGGGGCTTTTCTGCAAAAGACCTCAATGCAATTAAAAGTGCAACTATTTAATAAAAATTGGGATTTGTTTTGTAAGGCTGCCGAGGAGAGACTTTTTTCTTTATTCAACAGTTAGTTCATTAGTGGGTTTCTTGATGGAGAATTAAACCAAATTTCAGCTGTTGAATAGAGTCATGAATAAAGATTAATAATGATAGAAAAGTTTGTACGAATATGAGCATGATAGTAAGTTGATTTCACATTTATTATGATTCAAAATGGCATAGAAAGACTTATGCATGGTAGGAGGATTACATGAATTGCTAAGGAAATAGGATTGAAACTGCAGTGCGGTCCTATCGTGTCAATTAGCATTCGACAAGAATTTCGTTTCCTAAATGGATTCTGATAAGTCATTCATTGTGTTAGAATGACAGTTAATAGAATTTCTATTAACTGATACTCAATCTTTTGAATGTTGAGTTTGGCCTAGACGAGTGGAAGCATTCAATTTTGGATTTTATCTGCAGTATATGAAAGTTGTGCAGATAACATAGCTCATATTTAAGTAGGAGAATGTTAGAATATGAGTATGAGAATGTATGTTATAGCTGACTATTTGGATTCAAATTTGTATGGAAAAGTCTTATAAGAAAGAGGTTTTTGAATTATTCTGGACGATGTAGGATTGAAGCACAGTTTCCATCCTAGTTTATGCGCTCACTGTTAGATAATGATTTCTTGACAACATTCCACTTGGAATATAATAGGAGAAACGAGTGAATTAAACGTGTATATATAGTAGACCTTTGTGCTTGCAAAACATACGCTCTATAGTGAATCAAAGACCTACGGTTGATTTAAGCATTGAAAGCTTTGTCGGAGAGGAGAAGGTTTGCTATAGAAGATTGGTGGCTTCATCATCTTCGATCTTTGTTGGGAAAGATGCATTATTTTGAGGTCTTCCATAACTTCTTTTCGACTGCTTTTTACATGTGATTAGTTTGGTTCTTGTGTTTATCAAATTGTAGTTTTGATACTTGTATGAATTGTGGTTCATGAGCTTAAATAGTTAACTTATTTGATTCATTATTAATTTACCTACAAAATATATATTATTTGCTAATCATAAATTTACATATAGGGTAAATTAATTACATATAATATTTTTTAACATATATGTTAGTAATGTGAATATATATATTTCAACGTATAGTATATATATATATAACTTATAGTAGTACTATATACTTTTGAACGTGTGTATATGTGTGTGTGTGTGGATATATATATATATGTTAGGGGTAATAGTATATGCGATAATTATTTGTTCATTATAATTGAGGTGAGTAATAATGTTTATTGATTTGATTTGAATATTGTGGCACAAGTTGTAAATATTTTGTAATAATAGGTCAATTACTTTTCTACTTGGCAGTCATTTTCAAATTTGGGTTTGTTGACCCTAAAAATTACAAAACTTACGTGGCGCGCATGCCGAGTAACTAATGAGCTAACTACATCCTTCGGTTGATGCGGGGCATGCCAACTCGTCGGCCGAGCTCGGTCAAGGAGTAAAATTTGTTGATGTTGCGTTGAGCGCGCTGCTGACTTCTTGATCTTGCGATTGTGGCCGAGGAAGAAACAAGTCTCGACCTTCAGGTTCTCGAGCCTGAAGACAAGGCTGCTAGTTCTGCGAAGTTCACGAATCGTCGGCGCCGGATTTGGTCACAGTGATTATATTCGTAAGAGTATAAGTACGTCGAATCGACACCAGCCTATATGGACACAAGTACTCAAAGGAGATGTATGTCTTAATGGTAAATGTGGTTCGACCGTCAGAATGCCAAACTCTGAAACTCACTTGTGAGTATCCAATCATAAAATCACTCGGCGTTCAATATGCCGAATGTCGTAACTCCTAACACCTTACTTCGCCGAGAAGGCTAATAAGATAACCTCTACCAATAAAGATTCGGAAACCCTTCTCGATCGAGATTTGGATAGGTAACCAGTCGGCCTCGACTCAGTGCTATTTATCCAAACTAAAGGTGCTCCTTGGTCGGCTGATTTTACGACGACAGTGCTGTTTATCCAAACTGAAGATGTTCGTCGGTTGCCTTCACAGTGTTGTTTATCCAAACTGAAGATGTGTCAGCGGAAAAAGAAAATAATAAATCTCAAGATGTTTAAGAGGTTTGGGCAGGGCGGTTGTGTGTTAAATTGGAGAGGCCTTGAATGATGCACTTTGCTATTTATTTATAGCAACAAATCCTCCTTAAGATCGAGTTGAAACCATAGTCGGACTAGGACTTCTTATTCTGATCCAACCTTATCTTGACCAATGCTACTCCTATTAGGACTTTAAACTCTCCCTCTTTTTAGGCCGTATTCATTTCCGGCCAAGAATCCTCATTGTATTAGGACCCCTTATCGTATTAGGACTTCGACCCATCCGCTCTTATCCAAATCACTTCGTCTTGCAATAGGACTCGACCACCCTAACTGAGCGGCTTAAGACCACCAGATAGCCCATAGTACATTTAAAAAAGCTTTGGGCCGAACACAAACCTACGTTCAGCCCAATAATATTATTTTGGGCCCAAACATTGCCCTCTCGCTTCTGAAGTCTTCGGCCTAGAATTCCCTAGCCAACTTTCGACCTTGAAGAAGTGAAATTAAACCCTACAAGATAACTACAAGATAATGAAAAGTCTCAAACATCCTATCCATCAAGCGCATTTATGAAGCACGATCGCATGACCTGAATTCCCCTGCACGTCTTGCCGCGTGTCAATCCTCTGGCTAACCTAGCAGCCCTTAATCATGACACTCGACAACATGTGCCAACCGAAACGTCTCTTCCGTATTAATGCATTAAATCTGCCGCAACACGCAATCGTGTGTCCTCAAACCACGAAAACGTCGATCTTATCCCCTAGATTCCCTAGATATCCATAATGATTAGTGATTTCCCGGTCGATCTCGCCCTAAAATTTAAAAATCAAATGCTTTCTGAAAATCAAACGTTTAACCTTCTTCTCGAAATGCCTATAAATACCTGAATCTCTTCCATTTGTATTTTACGCTTCCAAAAACCTTGAAAATCCTCTCGCCATCTCGTCTGCAAAATTCCAGAAAACCCAAAAATTCTTATCCCAGAAATCCTTCCAAATTCTCCACAATGGCTTCCAACACTTTGATTTCCAAGCTCTCCGACGAATGTGCCAAGTGCCGGGACTTTATTGACTGGAGCGCCATCAAAAACCTGCAATTTGAAGGTGACTTAAGCGTTTCCCATCAGATCTTGGGACCACTCTTTGAAGACAACGTCCAAGCATCCATTACCAACCTCATCAAAGATCACTGCCTAGAACCTTTGCTTCAAGGTTTTGATTGGTCGAAGTAGGAATCAACTAAACTCTAAGGAGCTTGGCCTTCAACCACCGCGGCCTGGGTAGCATGGGTCGAAATGATGAAGAAGTTCTTCAATAAAGAATGGAGGGTTCTCGGTATTTATGACGCCATCAGGCTCTCGACCATCAAGATCATCATAGACAAAGAGTTTCTTATGGCAGCTCTAAGCTTTTGGTGCTCGGCCACCAATACTATGGTCTTTCCGCTCGGCCCCATTAGTCTCACCATTCTGCCCCCATTAGTCCCACCATTCTGGATATCTCAGCTATTCTCGGGACCTCCCATTCGGGCCTCCCGATTGACGTCTCCTTCTCTGGATGTCCATCCAACCTCCACCTCAAGATGCTCTTCGATGAACGTGCAGTCAAGTCATTGAGGAAGAAAAATCAAGAGCCCATAAAAGAAGAAGTTCAGAAATTGCACAAGAACTTCTTCAACTACAACACCTTTATTCAACATTTCACTGGCTGAGGTGAAGAAAACCTCAGGAAGGGGGAACACGAAGCCTTCCTCTTCTATTGGTACAACAAATGAATTTGTTGTACCAAATCAAATAAATGTTTGGTCGAGAACATGCCGGTCGCTTAAGCATTAGCTAGTGGTTATGTCCTGGCTCACAGCTCGGCTGTCCTTACCCAACTTACTCGTTATCTGGCCGAGGCGACGATCAACAAGCTTGACCCACACCAGATCGGCCCACTTTGGGTTCTTCAACTCTGGCTGCAAGTCTATTTCACCACTCTCATGCCAGAAATCCCCAACTTCATACCCACTGAAGCATTGGGTCTTCAATTAGGCTCTAGACCAGCTCTTTCTCATTCGGCTGAAGAAGTCTTTAAATACTTTTTCAGCTTAGAAAACCTTTCTGATGATGAGTTTTTGATCTGCCGTTATCAAGATAACCCCCTTCTATCAAGCTCCCATCCTCGGCATGGGATGAAGTCGAAGACGCTGACCTCCGAAAGAGCTGGGGGTCGTTTATTCTAACTCGCGACCTCCCTTTAGGCTGTGATGCCAAGCGTGCAAGCTAGGAAATCTACCAACCCCACTTCACCACGCGGCAACTTGGTTACCTTCAGGGCTGCTCACTGCCTCTACTAACCTCCCGTTCTTGCTTGAGCTAAGGACGCCTTTCTAGTTCTTCGGAAAAAGAATGCAGGAAGGCTGAACAAGAATTTCAAGAAAGGTGCAAGAAATTCCGCCTCCAGTCGAACGTCCTTGAGACTCTCAATACTGCCACCTTCGTTAACTGGTGGGCCACATATACTCAAGACTTTTGTGACGCGCCAGTCGAAAATGTTATGAAGAAAATATTCAGCGACCGCCCGAAGAAGACTTCCGCCTCTACACCTAAAGAAACGGCTCAAGGTATTTGTCTGTCTACAACTCTACCTTCATTCTTCAAATACTTAACTCAACTTTGTTGACTTGCTTCGGTTTTCTTAGGTGGTCAAGCGCTGAAAAAAGACAGATATGATTGTCGCGGCCACGGCTAAGAAGAAGTCGGTCCCTTCTTCCGAGAAGGCCAAAGCCGCCGCGCAAGCCTTGCTGAGCAAATGGCCTCGCCAGGAAACCGAGACGGCAGGTGAAGCTCCTCGACCCCCAAAACGCATTAAGAAATTGGTGAAGAAGGGAGAACGGGAGATTCACGTTATCTCCAACAGACTACGGGAACGACCGATCTTAGTGTCTCTCCTCCCACTCCGGTCGTCCAGGCCTCGATGGAAAAATGGTAGAACGGCGTTGCACGCTGCAGTGATTCGCAAGGATAAAGGTATATGTGCATACAAAACTAAATTTGTTTCCTTGCTCTTTAGGTGCAATAATATGTAGGTAAATTAATTGAAAAAAAAAATGAATTGAAGGGCACATCCAACGTACATATACATGTTTATAATTTTATCTATATTCGTTTTTGTTTTATGGTTATGCATAAGTAATAACGGAGGAACTACTAAGAGCCGATAGGACTCTGAGCAAAGCAGCAGACGAACTAGGATGTACCCGCTACACCTTGCGGCACGTTGTGGTTCCGTTTCAATTGTTAAACAACTGCTTGAAATTGATAGATCTACTGCTTACATGCTGACAAAGATGGCGCGACAGCTCTTCACTTTGCAGCGTCCGAAGGCAATCGAGATGTAATGAAAGAGCTTATTTCTCAATGCCCTGATTGTTGCGAACTGGTCGACAAGAAATTTCAGAATGCTCTTTACTACGCCATACGGAACAAACAAAACCAAATAGTAGAATATGTTTTTGCGGATGCATGGCTTAGAAACATCCTGTTCAATGGCATGGATGTTGATGGGAACACACCCATCCATCACCTAGCTACTCATTCTCCCAAAAGCATAGAATTACTAGCTGCTCATAAAGTTGATTGGATGGCATTCAACAAGCAAAACTTAAACGCTTTTGACATACTTCTAACTCACGATGATGATATAAGCACATTATTAGCGCGGGTACGTATCACCTTGTGATCATTAAATTGCTTGAATTTGTTTGCCAAGATAATAATAATATTATAGTCCTTCTCTGGCTTTGCAGGAATTGTATGTAAAAGTACTTCAAGTGACGGGTGTTAGACCAAGTCATGGAATTGAAAATCCAAAAGATAGTAGTGGCAATAAGGTGGAGGAATCTCAAAGAAGCAAGGACATGGAAGAAAGTTTACAGAAAGCAAAAGATACTCATCTGGTAGTGGCTACATTGATAGCAACTGTAACCTTTGCCGCAGGTTTTACCATGTCCGGCGGATACCAAAGCGAAAAAGGACCGGACCAGGGTTACCCCCTTCTGTCAAGAAACACAGCGTTCAAAGCATTTGTTCTAACTGATACACTAGCCATGGCCATGTCAAGTTGTTCTGTCCTAGTGCTCCTTTACTCCTCAATTCACACAAAGAGGAATTACAAGGGGACGTTTCAATTGGCAGTGTCTACGACAATTTGGGCTTTGGTTGCAATGGTTTTTGCATTCATTACCGGCACGTATGCAGCACTGGGTGTTCATTCTTCAGGGATTGCCATTGCAGGTTGTGTGCTTGGCTGCATTTTCTTCTCCGTCGTTGCAAATTCTCTTCTTTCTATTGAAAGAAAAATACTTGATGCTCCACACTTCCTGGACGACATGGTTGGCGACTTTAAGGTGCTGACAAGATACTCGTGTAATGTTATAATTGGCTCAATAATAGGTTTCATCAAGAAGCAGAATAAGAGTCAGTAAAAAGAATTAATAATTATAGAAAAGCTTGTAAGAAAATGGCGTGGGGCTCAAGTAATTAAGAGTGCTCAGGTAAATTGTACTAGAGAATAAATAATATTTGCAGCACCTTTCTTCCCGTTTGTTGGGAGTTTTGTTCGCCTTGAAGTCTTGTGCTTCAAGTATCATATTTCTTGATTTTCTCTAGGATCCACTATAATTCCACCACGGGCATGGTAGTCCGAAGATCGCATAGGCATTTGATTACAAAACACAAAAGGCATCACAGTAATTTGCTGGATTTTCCCTATGTTAAATAAAATCAAATAATAAATAAATTCAAAGAATCAGATTTATAAGAGGTTAGATTTATATCGCTTACTAATCAAAGACCATCCATTTTCTTTCTGACTCAATATAAGTAATATGCAAACATCAGCAGTGTACAAGCGAAAGTAACGTTGTACCCGGTATTGTTTAGATCATTTAGGTGCTTAACAATCAAAAGTAGTCCCAACTTTATTTACCGTAACATTTTCGTTTACAAATCCTCCAGCCCTCCATGGTATAACATTCCCTGCACAGCAACAAGATATTCTAATCAGAACTTCTATCAATTTATAGATTTTACTGTCTCAATACTCAATTTAAATATAGACAAACAGAAAGAAGAGGGGACTCAGCAAGTATATATATTCGGAACAAGAATGCATTACCAAAGGGTTGCACAAGTTGTTGCGATACGGAGGCAACAGGAACCCTCCAAAACCGGCAAACCAGCACAATAAATGTTAAGACATAAATGGACTACCAAATATATCATTAAGAACCCTTGTTCAGAAACACCGAGAACTACCTTTAAGACGAACAAAATTCTCAGGTACAAGTCATATGAAAGTTTTATCTCCTTGCCATGTAACTCTTGATCTGGCAGGCAGGTAATACTGTTAGAATCTTTCGTCTTGTGGGTCAGGACTCAGGCTTACCTAAGTACCAGTACGTACAACCAACTCATACAACTAAACAAGATTCTTATAATTGAAAAGAAATTAAACTAATGGTCGAAAACAAAATGGTTATTGTAAATACATGGAAATACTATGGCATTGAACAACTGCATAAACTTTATTAGCCATTCAACCCTTCGCTTAAAAACATCGTAGCTGTAAAGTGTACATGTTACTATACAAACACAACTTTGATCTCAAGCATATTGCATATAGTTACCCTCTGTGACGATATATAGATATATACATGTGCCTCAAGAATGCAGGCATGTAATTGTATATGAGATCAGAATAAAAACATAATTGAAAGGATGGAATTGCAAACTAGTACAATTTGCAAGTTCTTTCTCCTTAGCAGCTGCAATCCTCCGAAGTTTCGCAGCTTGCTTAAATTTCGACTTCCTGGATTCAAACAAAACGAAGATCATACAACTGCTAAGAATCCAAACTATCACCTGCTACTGTAAAGCTAAAACAATGGGTAGCTGCAACTTGCAAGCATCAAAACAATGCTGCCTTAGACTCACCTCCAACTGCGGTTTCAAGGGCGACGTCCGCCTTCGAGCAGTTGGTGGCTAGTGGTAGGAGTTGGACGCGCTCTAAAATCACCACTCCTCAGTCCTCCCTGAGCCCTCCACCAAAATAACGGATTCAAATTTCTTGTGGATTGTAATTTTGTTTTGAATTTCGCCATCGGAAACTGCTTGATGCTAAAAACTGAGGCTACATTGAGGTAAATACAATCATGGAAATTGATTCGCTTCTAAATTAAATAGAGTTCAAGAAAATTTTGTTGCATATTTCTGATGTTTTTCACTGACTTACAGCTCCATCAGTTTGAGACTCTCTCCAAATCGAGCTTATTGAAAAGTTCATTTTCAACTAATCACTTTGAAATTAGACATAGTCCTTTACTTCACAGTTTTTTATTCGTTTGAGGATTCCATGTCCAAAATCAAAATTTTATTTCGATCTATTGGTAGCGTGTATGGATAGTTTTGCTTTGGTTGATCATAAGTCATGCGCTTTTAGCTTGAAAATTCATCCAGTACAGCCAGACAACGGCTTTTCAGGTAATGTACAGCATACCCACTGCCAAGGGTGCTGCAGAAACCCTTAAATTCAACATGGCTCCGATCCTTCCATGTTTGAAGGAATGCAATCATGTGACTTCGCAAGAACCGTTCAATCAACTCAATCGTTCCGTTTAATGACAACATAAACTCCTGCAGAGTAAGTTAGATCCTAGCTTAGTTGTGACGGTAGAACACTGTCGCAGTTTTGGTACGCAGACCACTTGTTCATTATTGTGTATGCATTGCTCATTTTTTATTTATGGCCTTGATGGTTTTTCAATGCTCATCAGAAAAGTGAATAACTTGGGGTTTTTTTTATTTGAGAAGGAAATCTAGAACATTGAAGGAGACCGTTGTAAGCAGGAACCAGGAGGACCATCGAACGGTTTAAAACTGTTTAATTTGATGTATTTTCACGCTATTGTTGTATCAATTCATTGCTGACGCCTATGCCAAGCATCAAATTCATTCCCCCAGTGTTGGAAAAGAGAGATTTTCAGCGTATCAGAATCACAGCCCAATACACCAAGTGCAACAATACAATTGATTGAAAACTTAAAAAAAAATAAAAAAAATCAACCAATTATATTATGATGTTTAGTGTACTGGGCCCGTATTTCCACCTATTGAAAAGGTTCTAGGCCATACCAGTGGCGTAACTAGGATTTTTAAATAATGGAGTCATGATTTTGACAAATAAAACTGCACTGGACCATTTCGTTGAGCACCTAGTAAAAACGTAAAGACATAAGCTTTATTGGTTCTAAGTTCCATTCAAGGTTTTGATATAAAGGCCCCCAACCAGTGTTGTAGCCAAGATTTTCAAATAATGGAGTCATGATTTCAACAAAAAAAAAAAACTGCAGTGTACTATTTCATTGAGCACCATGTAAAAATACGTCAATTCTTGCCAACATCTGCTTAAGGCTTATGCCAACATATGTCAACAATTACTATGATACGTAGAGGCTTGTCAAGGGTGACTACAAGAAACTGTAGAGTAATGTTGAAGACTACAAGGGCTTGTCAACTGACGCATTTCATTCGAGCATTTCATGCGCAAACAGAGTCAGACACAATAAGAGAGAAAAGGAAGACAAGATAGAAAAAAATAGAGGAACAAGTAGGAGAATGCGGTTGTAATTTAGTTTGTCATAGCTGTTTACAAGGTCAAATAAAATACACATGCAAATATATATCAGGTTTTAAAGTTGTTGGGGTCATGAACAACCAATGACCCCATGCTGGCTCCGCCACTGGGCCAGACACTCTTATATTTCTCTCTCAATACGAGTAATGATATTTATACCATGTTTTGTACCATATTTCTATACCACCTTAGGTGACATCTGACGTGGACAGTTACATCATTTGAAAAAATTGCAAAACCCAAGGAAATGAAGGAGAAAAACTTCTCGTATACCACAATTATCATTTAATTAACTATTTTTTCTTAATTATTAATTTATTAAATAATAAACTAAATTTAAAAATCTGATTAATTCAAATGATGTAGATGTCCACATCAGATATCACCTAAGATGGTACAAAAATATGGTACAAAAACATAATATAAATAACATTACACCTCTCAATACTCTCTAGCGCATAAATACGACGAAGTCAGAGGTTGGCTTCCTCTCGGAAAGATCCTGACCTTATTTGTTTTACATGATTTGTTCGGGGTAGACTTTTCTCGCACCACATGGGAGGAGACTCGTCTACTTCTTCCTCTCTTATATGGCTGCTGCATATGCTTCTACACGGCTGTGTGGTGGTAACTGGTATTGATAGTTTTAGGAATGGTTTGGGGTTGAGGTGATTTAAAAAAAAGTTGGGATGAAAAAAAGCTGGGAGAGTTTTTGGTGTTTGGTAAACTTCCAGCTTTGGCTTTTTTTCACAGTTTTGGGTGAAAAAAAGCCAAAAAACAGAAGCAGCAAAAGGCAGCTTTGAAAAACTGGCTTTTCAGCTTCTGCGCAAACCTCAAAACACGGATGAACAGTAACCTTTAATGAAAGTTTCTAGCAATCCTACCCTTAAATCCAAATTATTGATTCGAACAGAACGACATAAACATAAATCACCACAAAATCTCATCTCTGAAATCCAAAAAAGTCATGAACATCACAAAAAGTACAAATTTTCAACCTGAAAAACTACCTACTCAGAAGCATTTCATCTCAAATTTTCCACCTATCAGTTAGATGAACCCAAGAGCCATGCAAACACAGCAAGCACAAAAATCCCAGAAAAAAAAATAATACCCACAAACAGATGCACTGCAATCGCATCTAAACATCAAAAGAAAAAGGAAATTTACGGGCATACTAAAATGGCAATATACAAGAACGTGTGGAACTTTATCGAACAAACACGTACCCTCCCTTCATCTCTATCATCCCTTTTTGCTCCTCCCAGCTTCATCTCTACCAAAGATCTTTGAAGATTTGTGTCGCCCCTAGCTTTATCGTCGAGCTTGTTGTCGAAAGGCATCGCTTCTCCTCTACTCAGATCCTCGGCTTCTTCGACTCCCAATCTCGCTCTTCACTCGACCATCGCCTTCATCCGCTGCGACATCGTAGACAAACTCCATGATGCTAGCCAAAACCCAGAAGACAAAAAATACCGATCTGCCGAAACCCATATGAAATTCAGCTTGTGAAAAATCCAAAAAACAAAAAACCCATATGACAAATCTAGAAGTTTTTTTTAGAATGAATGAGAAAAAATGGAATTTGATGATGAGGGAGTAAGTGGCGAAAAGAATGGAATTTGGTGATGAGAGAAAAAGTGAAGAGGGAGAGATAGAGAGGTAGTTGGACGGGAAGGATAAAAAAATGAAGATGATTCTAGAGAGTGTTCTAGAAAAGTAAAAGAAAAGAGAAAAGGTGAAAAATCTAAAGGATAGAATTAAGCTTGGTTACGGGGAACAGAGAAAAAGAAATATGATAAATAAGTTTGGTTTTGGTTATTTCACACAATTACAGCTGTTTTACATAAAAGTTTACCAAACGCTATTATACTGTTTTTTTTTTTTCAAAAGCACTTTTACAAAAAAGTTTACCAAACACTCTGCTGCTTTATTTCACAGCTGCTTATTCTCACAGCACAGCTGAAGCAGTTTTTTTTCAAAGCACAGCAATACCAAACCAACCCTTAGTCTCCCACTTGCGACTTCTTTTATTCACCTTTCGTGGTGAGTTGGTGATCCTTACTTCACACACTTGACAGAGTCATCAACCAGCTGTTTGGTGGACTGCTTGAGATTGAACTTTAGAATTGGATTGGATTGGTAGGAATGAGTTACATAACTCATGTATGTAGTTGGGATACATAACCCATAATATTTTCTCTTATTTTGAATTTGTAGCCAATTTAGTCGATATTACAATTTTTCTCACCAAACATTGGCTCGGCTATAAGTCAAATCTCTATTAATTAATAAAACTCTCTTTGTCAATTAAAAGATGGTGAAAATACTATTTAGTCTTCTATCACACAAACAAATGGTGGCTAATAATGTAATTTCATAAGTCCAAATTTTATTGTTTTTTATTGAAACCTCACCTACAGATAATGATGTTAAAATACCTCCAATATTAAAATAAAAAACCCAAAAACAAAAACCTCCAACTCCCCCCCCCCCCACGTTCTCTCTCTCCCTCTCTCATTCTCATTTTCTAAAAAAATATGTTCATACACACAAAATGTGTAGGCAAATGCTAGTTTAATTAGAAATAACATATATTATCCTGCCCACCAAACGGGCCGTGAATTAAGAAATGCCATCTTGATTTATACAATAAAACTATGTTTATTAATTACCAACTTGTAAATATAACACACACACACACAAAAAAAATTCATATTTAAATATACGAAATGGAACCTCGACGAAATTGCTATCCCTAAAAGTCAACGTTGGAAACTGGATTTGATTAATAAAGCTCTTCGGAAGATGTTGATGGAGATGATCCATCCTCTCAAAGATTGCAGGCAACTTCGGATACTTGCAAAGGCAGGCCAAAGGCTCAGTTTGTCCAAGTACGTGTAAAGAAAAATCAGAATGGATACCTCCAATTGGACTGGTCAGATTGAGAGTGCTGCTGCATTACCATTAGCATCCCCGGGTGTCGATTGCCAGGCTACTCAGCTAGCAGATCAGACCAAGGAGGAACCTACAAAGGGCATAGATCTGGATGTTTTCAACGCTGCGAAACAAGGCAACGTCGATGCCCTAAGGGAACACGGGGAGCATCTTGACCTAAAACTCATTGCAACGAAAAACACAGTGCTCCATATTTACATAGCGTGCTCAAGCAGCCCAACGTTCAACGAATCCGAGAAACAAGTACTCGAGTCAACCAACATCGTGGAGGATATCCTTAAAACTTGTCCAGCACTGCTGTTGCAGCAGAATGAGAGTGGTGAGACTGCGTTACACATTGCCGCGAGACACGGGCGTGCTGGAATAGTTGGAGCTCTGATCCGAGCTGCAAAAGCTCGTCAAGACGACCTCGAGAAAGGGGTGTTATCGGAAGAAGCATGGAAGATGCTCATAAGGGCAACCAACAACGGCAAGGACACGGCCTTGCACGAGGCGGTTCGATTTAATCACTTTGCAGTGGTGGAGATATTGACAAGAGATGATCCAGAGTGTCTGTACACCGCTAATGGCGATGGCGAGACTCCAATTTACATGGCTGTCGAGAGGGGATATTGTGATTTAGTTTATAAGATGATGATGACTTGCAAAAATCCCGTTTACAAAGGCCCTAATGGCAGAACAGCTTTGCATGCTGCAGTCACAATCAACGGCATAGGTACCTATACATATATAATATGGAGATAGACATATTTTTACTGTTTCCGACCCTTTATTTTTATATGGTATGATGACCTAACGATCCCATAATTTATTAATTTTTTCATATATGATCTTTTTATAGTAAATTAGAATAAAACGGATTCAATTATAAGCAAAAAATTTGGTGAGTCAATAACAAACGGCTTTTTCTTTAATCTAATTGTATCTTTTGGTGGTTTTATCTTCAAGAAATGACGAAAGAATTGTTGAAGTACACTGAAAAGGCTTTGACGAAAGAAGTAGACGAAAAGGGATGGACTCCGCTACACTACGCTGCATCCATGGGTCACACTTCAATTGTGAAGTCCTTACTAGCAGCTGATAAATCCGCCGCCTACATCGGCGACAATGACAAGGCTACACCTCTTCACGTTGCAGCACTCGGAGGCCATGCAGACGTAATGAAAGAGCTTATCGCTTGTTGCCCTGATTGTTGCGAACTGGTGGACAGGCGCCGTCGCAACGCTCTTCACTTTTGCAGTAAGAAGCGTCATCATCAAGTAGAGCAACTTGTGAGACAAGATCCATGGCTCAGCAACGTCCTTTTGAATGGCAAAGACGAAGACGGGAACACACCCCTCCATCTAATGGCTTACGCTTGGTACAACAACGCTGGGTTCATACGTGATGCTAGGGTTGATAAGATGACATTCAACAAGGAAAATCTCAACGCTCTTAACATCGTTCAAGCTTTGCCTTATTCAGAACAACAAGTATGTAAAGTACATCATTCCCCTTGTGATATGAGTGGTTAAGATCCTTTGTTTACCAATACAACATTACAACCATGTGTTGCAGATATATCTTCAAAGCACATTGAAAGAGATTGGTGCCATACCAAGTCATCGGATTTCAAGCGACAAGGATGGTGGCAGCAGCACAGTCGAGGAAAACATAGGCGGCAGCCAAGTAGAGAAAAACAGAGGTGTTGGCATCGAAGTGAAGGAAGGAAGAGACTCCCATCTGGTTGTGGCTACACTTATAGCAACTGTAACGTTCGCAGCTGGTTTCACCATGCCTGGTGGTTACCAAGCCGAAAAAGGACCAGACCAGGGCTTCGCAGTTCTATCCAGAAATGCAGCTTTCAAAGCTTTTGTGATAACAAATACAATAGCCATGGCTATGTCTAGTTGTTCTGTCATGGTGCTCCTTTTTTGCGGGAACTACACAAGTCTGAGCGGAAAATTGCAGAAAAATTTCCACAATGCATTATCCTTTACATTGTTCGCCTTAATGGCAATGGTGGTTGCATTCATTACCGGCACATATGTGGTACTGAGTGGTCGTTCGCCAGGACTTGCCGTCGCTACTTGTGTGCTAGGATGCCTTTTCTTCTTTGCCTTAGCTAAATCCATGAATATTCCGGTCGTCAAGATACTACTATTAGATGTGCCAAGAATAATGTTCCGGCATAAATTTCCTCGTTCTTTTTTATTCAAGTACATGAGATGCATATTACCACGGGATTACCCGCGTCATACTTTCAATGCGATATGAACAAAATTGGCACAGCGCTCAATTAATTAAGAGCGTTCAGGTCACTTGTGCATAAATAATATTTGTCGTACCTTTCTTCTCGTTTGTGAGTTTGAGTTCGCATTGAAGTCTTGAGCTCCAAGTATCATATTTCTTCATTTTCTCTTGGATCCACTCTTAATTCCATCATGGGCATGGTAGCCGGTGATCGCATAGGCATTTGATTACCAAACACAAAAAGCATTACATTATTTTGCTGGATTTTAATTAAGTAACTTCGAGGAATGGGTTTTCAAGAGGTTAGTTTTTTAAGATAAACAATAAACTCAATTTACACAGACAACCAAAAGAGTAATGCACATCACTGATACAAATTAAATGAGCAGGTAACAATCCTAAGTTCATGACTAAAGATATCGTGAAGCAAAAGTCAAAACAAAACCACGTTAACATGTGTATGAAAACTTGACAGCATAGAAATCATCTAACCTCTAGAACTTCGCAAGTCGACATACAAACTTGCTAACCCTGGTAGATAATATCAACCAAGGAATAATTCCTACCTGCAGAACCACCGAAGACAAGAATCAGAAGCAATGTTCAAAACTTTATTTAAGATGATTTATATCGCATGCAAATCAAAGACCATCTCTGTTCTTTCTGACCCAAGATAAGTAATATGCAAACATCAGCAGCGTTCAACACACGAAAGTAACAGTGTACCTAGTGTTGTTTACATCATTTAGTTGCTTACAAGAACACAATATGGCACCTAAACGATATGAGAATTAACAATCAAAAGTAATCCCAACTTTATTTACCATAACATTTTCGTTTACAACTCCCCCAGCCCTCCATGGTATCACCTTCCCTGCACAGCAACAAGATATACAAATCAGAACTTCTATTATTTTATAGATTTTACTGTCTTAATGCTCAATCTAAAAATAGCCAAACAGAAAGAAGAGGGGACTCGGGCAGTATACTCGGAACAAGAACACGTTACCAAAGGGTCGCACAAGTTGTTCCGATATGGACGCAACAGGAACCCTCCAAAACCAGCAAACCAGCACAACATATGTTAAGACCTAAATGGACAACCAAATATATCTATTAAGAACCCTTGTTCAGAAATAATTTATTTTCTATCAGAAAAAGCTAATAAGATGAACAAAATTCTCAGACACACGTCGTATGAGAGTTTTATCTCCTTGCCATGTAACTCCTGACCTGGAAGGCAGGTATTACTGTTAGAATCTTTCATCCTGGTGGGTCAGGCTACCTAAGTACCCATTACGTACAATCAACTCATAATAACCACACAAGAATCTTATGATTGAAAATAAAATAAATTAATGGTAAAAAATGGTTGTTGTAAATACATGGAAATAATATGGCATTGAACAACTGCATAAACTTTATTAGCCATTCAACCCTTCGCTTAAAAACATCATAGCTGTGAAGTGTATGTGTTACCATACAAACGCAACGTCGATCCAAGGATGTTGCACATAAATACCCTCTGCGACGACATATAGATACGTATGTGTGTTTCAAGAATGCAGGTATGTAATTATATATACTATCAGTATAAAAATATAATTGAAAGGATAGAGTTGCAAACTAGTGCAATTTGCAAGTTCCTTCTCCTTAGCAGCTGCAATCCTCCGAAGTTTTACAGCTTGCGCAAAAGTCGACGGCCTGGATTCAAACAAAACGAAGATCACACAACTGCTAAGAATCCAAACTATCGCCTACTACTGTAAAGCTAAAACAATGCATCGCTGCAACTTGCAAGCATCAAAACAATTCTGCCAATCCAAAAAAATAAAATTCCATTTGAAAAATTGGGGAAAATTATGATTGACCAATAAAAATCACTCACAGCGACAAGGAGCTTGCCTCCTTCAAGATGTCTTTAATTTCTCCCCGCAATCGGGTTGCCGTAGCACTCTTCCCTCCTCCCTGCCAACACAAAAAATAACCCAAAATATAGTTTTAATTTCACAATAATTGCAGTTAAAGCATCAAACAAATGATTAAGAGCTTAAATTCGCACCAAATTACGGGTAAATTGTTTGAATGCAAGTGAAAAATCGTTGAGCAAATTACCCTCTTTAACTGCTCTAGCCACCTGGAGAAGAATTCGAAAGCGACGGCGATAACGAATACAATCGGAGCTGCTAACGAGCTCCGGAGCTCCGGTAGGGTTTCTATTACCTCTCCCATGTCTGATTGTTTCCTTTGCTCCGGTGCTTCGTACGAAACACCACCTTCGTTTCGGATTTTTTTACCGGGTCAGTTGCTAGAGACCCAAGTCCAAGAGTCCATTCAATAGAGAATTTGAGTGATCTTAATTCTTTTAATGAATCTAAAGGTATTCAATTAAAATTTTAAATGACTCTCTCAAATTCAATGCGTATTCAACTAGGATTTTAAGATAGTTTATGAAAATCTTTATAAATCTAACATATTCAATTAGAATTTTAAAGAAGTTTAAAGAAATTTATAACATTTCAGGTGTATTCAATTAGAATTTGATTTTAAATAATTTCAAAAAGTTGAGAAATTAGAGAGATTTTGAGAGATTTTGCACTGTATTTTAAGCATTTACAAATCTCTTATCTCCCCATGAGATTTTAAGGGAATTGAATCAAAATTTAATCTCTACAAATCAATTAAACTCCATAAAAATACATTAATTTATAAATTCATTAAAATCTCTTCAATTCCTAATTAAATACATCTCCTAAACTCCATTGGCGCTGGGTATTGGGTAACCCCGATTTAATTGGGCGTGTTGGGGATAAATTGTTCGACAATGTTCCAATCAAGCGAAAAGCCCAATTTTGCCCATATCTGATAAATTCGTGAGTTTTTAGTTCTTGTAGTTGATTTTCTGTTAATACTCTACGTATAAATAATAAGGAAAATAAGTGGCAGAGATTCAAAATAAGAGATTTGAACATTTATGATAATTAAATCTAATAGCTAAATATTTGTAAAAATAAGTAAAACATAGTATTCAAGCCGAAATTTCAATTTTGTTCGCTGTATTTTTAGTTGTATCAAATTTGATCATTTGGTTTTCTAGTTGTTGGAATATGAGAGCAGTTCCACAGTGGGCAATAGCCCGATGGACTGGCTTTCAAACAGGAATAGATAGCCCGAGGAAGGTGGTCAAACGTGTGCTGGCGAGGAAGCCCAAGGCTCAAGGGAGAGGTCCGGCTCGAGATCCTGAAGACAATGTGACAGAAGGTTGACATCAGAGCGACGTCAGCCACAATATAAAATTAATAAAAATAAAAATTATTAATAAAAATGTAAAAAAATAATTAAAAAAATGTAAAACCCAGCAGGCTTCGAACTCAACGGCTCTCGTCGGAGTTCATCACCAAGGCTGATGATACACCCATAGACAAATGGTAGAGATCCAGTCCATCCTCCGTCGTAGCTGCTACCGCACCCCACATCGCCTTCGCCCCCACGCACTCACGATCCCCCTCCTTCCACTCGCGCACCCAAATCACACAATTTAGGATTTGTTTTTTTAGGGGAGAAAGAGAGAGAGAGTGAGTTTGGTTAGGGAGTGGGGAAGATTGGGACCGTTGATGGAGGCTGAGCTGGGTGGGATGGTGAAGATGGAGGAAGAGAGGTGGCGGTGGGGGTGGTGAAGGAAGGTTTGGGTGCGTTGGGGAGGGGGGAGGGGACGTGGGTTGATGGGAAGTTTCCACGCGGAGGGGAGGAAGGATTTGGGTGTGAGTGGTTTTTTTTGTTTTTGTTTTAAATATTTAATTTTTTAATAGAAAGTGGTACAACGAGATCGATTAAAAATTCTATCCGAAATTACAAATAAAATTATTTTGTATTATTTAAAAAAAAATACTAATATTTTATTACCTATTGTCAGGGCTATTCATTGTAGGGGTGGATATGCAAAAAAACAGTTACTGTTCATTAAAGGTAGTTACTGTTTATTAAGTGTAGTTACTGTTCACTGGGGCATGGATTAAATAGTGAATAGCCCTAGGGGGCTTTAGCAACGGTGGAGTTGCTTTGAGAATACCCATAACATCGGTAGTTTGTTGTGGAAATTATCACATTTGTGCCACATATGAGAGTAAACTTGACATATTTTATATAATCATTCTAAAGAGTTATTTATTAAAATTCCTAAAAATTCTAATTGAATACATTTTTATATCAAATTTGATATATTAAAAAAAATTTATTTAGTAATACGGTTTATCGTTATTCCTCTTCACTTGTAAGTAAGAGATCTTATGTTCAATTATAACAAAATGTAAATTTAAACCACATTATTGTAATGTTTAGTACTGGTTTGGTACTAAGGTGCTTTTATAAAAAGTAGATATAAAAAAAAGCTGAGCTCAAAAATGTGTTTGGTAAACACTTAAAAACAGCTTATTTTCATAGTTTTGGGTAAAAAAAATCTAAAAACGTGAATCAGCAAAAATGAGTTTATTCTCACATCACAGCAAAATCAATTTTTTTTAAAGCATATCAACACCAAACCAGCTCGCCTACTCCTCTATCATTTTAGTTTAGATAATATCTTTTGTTAAAACCAAAATTCAAAAGAAAAAAAAATATAAATTGTTTTTAGCAAACCAATTGACATATTTACCCCCAAAGCAGTTCAGAAGTATCGTGCACCAAATTTTACCCCAACCCCAACAACCATCTAGACGCGCCCAAACCCCAAATTTGTAATTTCGCCAATAATTTCCGCACGTGCCAACCATGACCCACGCACACATCCTCCAACGAACAGTAATTTCGCCCTTTTCCCACCGGTTTCCAGTGTACCGCCTGCGGAAATAGAACAAAGAAACACAAGGAAGCACAAGCGAGATCCAAACAAATACACCCCAACCAATCGACCCCCATGACGCGGATGCATGACGTGGCACAAATATTTTGAAATCCCGCCCAAACCCGGACTTCAGTCCTTCCAATAAATCAAAATTTAATTTTCCGCCTTTTTTTTCATTTTTATTTTTGCGCCACGGGCCTTCCCTTCCTGTCCCTTCACACCCGAGGGGCAAATTTTACACACACTCGCACACCGCACCAAACAAAGCAAACGACCCCGAGGCATATCCCTCTCATTGTTCTCTCTCTCGCCTTATCCTCTCCCTTCACCAAAGGTAAGCTCGCCCCCCGACTCGGGCCGAGTCTCTTCGTTTTACGCCGATTCCGAACGATACACGTCGTTTTTCGCCGCTTCCGAGCGATTCCCGTCGTTTTTTGTCATTTCTGAACGATTTTAATCATTTTTTGCCGTTTCTCAACGACTCTCATCGGTTTTTTTGCGGTTTTGTGTGCAGGTTTAGCTGAACATGGGGAAATCAAGAGCTGCTGCTCCCAAAAAAGCTGATGCGAAGTGAGCTTCCGTTTTCATTTTCCGTTTTTCTGTGAATTTACTTCGATTTGATCGGAGATCTCCATGTGAACGTCGATTTTGAATTTATGTTGATTTTTTGTGTTATTTTTTTATTTTGTTAGGTTGAAGACCAAAAGCGCTGGCGCTAGCAAGAAGGCTGCAAAGGATCCGAACAAGCCTAAGAGGCCTGCGAGTGCCTTCTTCGTTTTCATGTACGGTCAACGCTCTATTTCTCTCTCCCTATCTCTCTTTCTTCAGATCGATCGTTTCTTACTGTGATTTATTTATTTTTTATCATATTTATATGAATTTTTCTTTCAAATTTATGTAGGGAGGATTTCAGAGTGAAATTCAAGAAGGATCATCCTAATAACAAATCCGTTGCCGCTGTAAGCGAATTTCATCTTCTCAGATCTGTGTTTTTAACTTCGTTTTGCTGAATAATTTTTTATTTAATTTTACAAAATTATATTTATTCTGATTTTCGATAAATTTGAATAGGTCGGTAAAGCTGGTGGTGATAAATGGAAATCACTTTCAGATGCCGTGAGTATTTCTCCCAATAAATTTTGTTTATCAATTTGTGAATCGCTTGAATATTCCGTAACTGTTCGTGGACTGGTTGCTTAATTGTATAAATTATTCAGGAGAAAGCTCCCTACATTGCCAAGGCAGACAAGAGGAAGGCTGAGTACACCAAGACCATGAATGCTTACAACAAGCGCATAGTGAGTGCCCTTGTTTTGATTTCTGAGTTTTCGGTTTAATTGATTCGAGTAGTGTTGTGAGAATTGCTGCTTAATTGTGAAATTAGGCTGAGGGAGGTAACGGAGCGGATGATGAAGAGTCTGATAAGTCCAAGTCTGAGGTGCAAAACGAGGATGAAGATGATGATGAGAGCGGAGAGGTTTGTTCTAATTGGCTCTTGTTGTTGTGTTGGTCGACTGTCTCTTCTTAGTTTCGTGATTAGTTTATTGAATTGGGTTGATTGTTGTGATTGAATTGTGTTGTTTTGGGTTAATTGTAGGAAGAAGATGATGACGAGTAGAGAAGGAAAGTCAGGTATCGGAATGAAGGAGGAGCAATTTGTGTTAGGGTTGTTGGTTAGAAGATATTGAATGACCTGCATTTTCTGACTAAAGCTCTGTGTCTGATGATAAGATAGCCACATTTGTAGGATTAGGGAAGGAAAAAGAAAAACTCAAGGGGTTAATGTTTCGGGACTCATCCACCTGATTCCCCATATCGTTTCTGTACTTAATGATCGTTTTTATGTTCAAATGACTTCTATTTCGCTCTAGTTAATATCCTTTTTATTATATGATCGGATTAAATTGCCTTGAGCATTTTGAAATGGTTATGACCTTTAGAGATGAACTTACCTAGAACATGGTTATCACGTTGTTTGTATTTTGAGCTAGTAAGAGCGTGTGATTAGCTTGGAGTACCGGCAGCCACTGATTGTGGTTTAGGAAAGTTCTCTAGTTTTTGTGGCCACTGTCTGGCTTAAATTAGTTTCAGGCTTCCAAATACTTGGGAGTGAGAATGGGTTTGTCTGCTTTTGGGTTTAAGATTCTGTACTGTTCTTCTCAGTTCTCTGCATCTTGTTTTATGTGATGATGATGGTTTGACTTCAATCTGTGTCTTTCTCTTTTGACTTTCTCCTACTGGCTCCTTTGAATTGCTTTTGGGATTTTCCGCTTGTTGGTTCTCAACTTCATTTGGATGACAAGCCTGTCAGTATTTTAGCATGGCATGAA